>NC_012870.2:36155876-36286248 GCF_000003195.3 Sorghum bicolor | reverse complement strand
GACGAAACGAAACCATAGCGACCAGAATCGCCTAAATCGGAGTTGTGATGCAAAAGTTATGGCTAAAACAAGTTGAATGGCATTTCTGTAGATAAACTGAACTATTTTTTGTAATTAAAACTGAATTAAAACTCATTTTGGATTAAATATATAAATTCTAACGGGTGCAGGGGCTAAACTGTAAAATCAGGGGCATAAATTAAATAAATCTAAAACTAAATGGAGCGCGGGTTGATTTCAAAGAAACCCAGGGGGGTTTTTGCAAAAACGCAGGGGCGTGCGGGGACCGTGGCCGTCCTGGCCACGTGGCGGCTTGCGGCTGGCGGGTCCACGGTGGACCGGGTGCGGCGCGGGGTGCACCGGTCCACGGTGGACCGGGGGGGCGCGGGGCGGTGAGCCGGGTCCAGTGGACCGGCCGTGCGGGCGCGGGGGTCGCGGTCCACGGTGGACCGCGCCCTTGGCGAGGCGAGCAGGCGGCGGGGCTGGGCGGCCGGCCGCGGCGGCGCGCCATGGCCGCGGCTCGGAACTTCGCCGGGACGGCGAACCGGGGCATGGGGAGGCGAGCCGTGGGCGGTGGCGGGTTGCGGGCGTTACGGCGGAGCCGATGCGCACGCGGGTTGAGGCCGAGGATGGCCGGGGCGCGCTGGCCGCGCGGCGGTGCGAGACGGCGGCGGCGGCGGACTTCGGCGAGGCCGTACGCGCGGCAGAGTGGGGGAAAAGGCCCGCCGAGTGCGCGAGCGCGTTCGTCGCGAGAGGGCGGAGCTCGGGGGATGCTCACCTCGAGGCGAACAGTGGCGGCGGAGCAAGTTCGACGGCGGCGGCGGCGCGGGGAGCTCGGTGGCGGCGCTGCGGAACTCAGCGTGTCGGCTAGGGCTTCGGAGGCGGCTAGGGCACGTGCGGGCGGCCGAGGGAGGCTATTTAAAGCGCGGGCGAACCTCGGGACGCGGGATTTGCGCAGAAGCCGAGGAGGAGGCGGCGCGGCGGTTGCTCCCGTCCGATTCGGACGGAGCTCGGGGATGACAGGTGGGTCCCACCTGCGGGGCCCACCAGTCAGCGGGGCGGCAGCGGCAAAAGGGGCAGGGGGCGCTGCGGCTGGGTCGCTGCTGGGCCGTGCGGGAGAGGGGGAGGCGCGCGGGGCGCTGGGCCGAGGGGGGGGAAGCCGGCCCAAGAGGAAGAGTGAAGCTCTTTTTTTTTCTCCTTTTTTTAACAGTACTTTTCTGATATTTATTTTCTTTCTTCCACAACAAAACAAGCACCAACAAATAAAATAAAAACAAGCAAAAATAGTGCAGTAACATGAATAAAAAAAATCAAACACGTTTCTACCTTATATTTAATTCTATTTCTTTTTGTAAATTATTTAATAATTCTCAAAAAATCAAACTAAGCCCAAAATTAAATCAAATTTAAACTAAATTTGAAATTCAAAAATTTGGAATGTTATAAACCTCCCCCCCTTAAAAGAATCTCGTCCTCGAGATTAGGATGAATCAGAGAATAACTGAGGGTATTTAGATTTCAGATCATCTTCTCTTTCCCAGGTTGCCTCTTCCTCAGAATGGTGTTTCCATTGTACTTTACACATCCTGATAGTTTTACTCCTGGTAATTCTCTCTGCTGTGTCCATAACTTTGATAGGACTCTCTTCATAAGTTAGATCATCCTGTAAATCCAGTTCCTCTAGTGGCAACTGTTCCTCAGGCACTCTCAAGCATTTCTTGAATCGGGAGACATGGAAAACATTGTGCACATTGGATAAGCTAACAGGCAACTCAAGCTCATAAGCCACTTCTCCTTTTCTTTCCAAGATCTTGAAAGGACCAACATATCTTGGAGCTAGCTTTCCCTTAACATTAAACCTCTTTAGACCTCTCATTGGAGACACTTTCAGGTATACATAATCACCTGCCTGAAACACAAGTTCCCTTCGTCTCACATCAGCATAACTCTTCTGTCTAGACTGAGCTGCTTTCAGAGTCTGTCGGATGAACTGAACTCTTTCCTCGGCTATTCTTAATGAATCAGGGCCGAACACTTGCCTTTCACCAGTCTGGTTCCAGAACAATGGAGTCCTACACTTCCTTCCATACAAGGCTTCAAAAGGAGTCAACTTAAGACTAGTCTGATAACTATTGTTATAGGAGAACTTGGCGTAGGGCAAACTAGTATCCCAGCTATCTCCATACTGCAAAGCACAAGACCTGAGCATATCCTCTACTATCTGGTTGACTCTCTCTGTCTGACCATCGGACTGAGGGTGATAAGCAGTACTGAATCTGAGCTCGGTTCCCAAAGCATCGTGTAGCTTCTCCCAAAACTTTGATGTGAATTGTGTACCTCTATCAGACACAATCCTCTTAGGAACTCCATGCAGACACACAATCCGTTCCATATACTTTTCTGCTAACTGATCTCCACGGTAGTTAGTTCTGACCGGTATGAAATGAGCTACCTTGGTCAATCGATCTACTACAACCCATATTGAGTCATAACCTCGTTGAGTTCTCGGCAATCCCACTATGAAGTCCATGCTGATCTCATCCCACTTCCACTCAGGTATCTTCAACGGTTGCAACAACCCTGCTGGCCTCTGATGTTCCGCTTTCACTCTCTGACAGGTGTCACACAATGCCACATATTCACCAATATCTTTCTTCATACCAGGCCACCAATAGTTTTGCTTCAAGTCCTGATACATCTTAGTACCTCCTGGATGAATAGAGTAAGCAGATTCATGACACTCCTTCAGTATCACATCCTTGATTCTCTGAATGTCAGGCACACACAATCGGTCCTTGTGCCAAACAATCCCTTCTTGATCAACTTTGAATCCAGGTGCTCTACCTTCCTCTATCAGCTTAAGTATCTTTTTGATCTCTTCATCCTCTTTCTGACCTTTTCTGATCTCTTGCTCAAGAGTGGGTTCTATGTCCATGGAAGTACCTTGGGTATTAGCAACAAACCCCAAATTGAGATACTCAAATTCTGCCAGTAGTTCCATCGGTAACTCCGTGGCTTCCAACATATTCACTTGACTCTTTCTACTCAGAGCGTCAGCAACTACATTAGCTTTGCCAGGGTGGTAATGAATCTCCAGTTCATAGTCCTTGATCAACTCTAACCATCTTCTCTGTCTCAGGTTCAAGTCATTCTGAGTGAAGATGTATTTCAGACTCTTGTGATCCGTGTAGATATCACACTTATGACCCAGAATATAGTGTCTCCAGATCTTCAGTGAATGGACCACAGCTGCTAACTCAAGATCATGAGTTGGATAATTCACCTCATGTTTCTTCAACTGTCTAAATGCATAGGCAATCACCTTTCCCTCTTGCATCAGCACACATCCCAAACCTTGCTTGGAAGCATCACAATAGATAGAAAAGCTTTTAGTCACATCTGGCAAAGTCAAAATTGGTGCAGTAGTCAACCTCTTCTTCAACTCCTCAAAACTAGCCTGACACTGTTCATTCCACTTGAATGGCTTACCCTTCTCTAACAAAGCAGTCATGGGCTTGGCAATACTGGAAAATCCTTCAATGAATCTCCGATAGTAACCAGCCATTCCAAGAAAGCTTCTGATCTCTCCAACAGTCTGAGGTGGACTCCACTTAAGAACATCTGCCACATTCTTCGGACTAACAGCAACTCCACCGTTTGAAATGACATGTCCAAGAAAAGACACTTCCTTCAACCAGAAGTCACACTTACTCAACTTGGCATAGAGCTGATGTTCCCTCAACTTCTGCAACACAAGTCTCAGGTGTTCCTCATGTTCTTCCTCAGTCTTGGAGTAGATCAAGATATCATCAATAAAGACTACCACAAATTTATCCAAATACTCCATAAAAACTTTATTCATCAGATACATAAAGTAAGCTGGAGCATTAGTCAATCCAAAAGACATAACTGTATATTCATAAAGTCCATATCTGGTGGTGAAAGCAGTCTTTGGAATATCACTAGGTTTAATCCTCAACTGGTGATAACCTGACCTCAGATCTATTTTGGAAAACACACAAGCTCCTTTCAACTGGTCAAACAAGTCCTCTATTCTAGGCAAAGTGTATTTATTCTTAATTGTGACCTCATTCAAAGATCTATAGTCTACACACATCCTCTGTGTCCCATCCTTCTTCTCTACAAAAATAACTGGAGCTCCCTAAGGTGAGGAACTAGGACGGATATACCCTTTAGACTGTAACTCCCTTAGTTGTTTCTTAAGTTCTTCTAACTCATTAACAGCCATTCTATAAGGTCTCTTAGATATGGGTGCAGTACCAGGTAATAAATCAATAACAAATTCAATCTCACGTTCAGGTGGCATACCTGGCAAATCCTCTAGAAACACATCAGGGAACTCTTTCACAACTCGAATATCTTCTACTGACCCACTGCTCACATGGTAAATTGTTCCTTCACTGCTAGGTGACATAGAAACTCTGACCTCAATTCTGTTCCCACTAGGTGCTGTTAGAGCCACTGTCTTCTCAGCACACTGAATAGTACCCTTAAACTTGGACAACCATCTCATTCCCAATATCATATCTAATCCTTCTGAACCCAACATAATAGGATTGACAGGAAAATCTACCCCCCTTATTTTAATGCTCATTCCCGGACACAAAGTATTAGTATGCATCTTTCCCCCAGGTGATTTAACTATCATGGTGTTTTGCATGGTACAGGTGGCTATACTATGTTTCTCAACAAACTGTGCAATTATAAAAGTATGTGATGCTCTAGTATCAAACAAAACAGTAGCTGGGCAAGAGTTGACAAGGAACGTACCAACTACCACATCTGGAGCCTCCTCAGCAGTTTCCAGCTTCACATGATTCACCCTTCCATTGTTGTTGGTATTCTTCTGCCTCTGGGGGCACGCATTCGCGTAGTGTCCAAGCTGACCACACTTGAAGCAGGTATTTCCAGCGGGGGTGGGGTTGACATTGGGCTTCATTGGGACAGTGTTGGAGTTCTGGCGAGAGCCTGATGGTGCTGGGGCATTCTGACGAGCCGCCTGACTAGCGGGGCGCTGCACTTGGTTGTTGTTGTAGCGCTGGCTCGTCTGCTGACTCTAGTTGCTGTACCTGACATTCTGCTGCTGTCCTTGGTTACCAGACTGATATGCAGGGCGAGACTGAGGGCCCTGCTGATTGTTGTAGCGGGGACGACTGGCACCAGCCTGCTGCTGAGAGGAATTATACTTCCTCTTCTTGTCTTCCGTCTTGCGGCGCTTGCTCTCAAGCACCAATGCCCTGTCCACCATCTCCTGGAAACTGGCATACTTGACATTTGACATCATGTAGGACAGACCATCATTCAAACCTTCCAGGAAGTGGTCTTGCTTGTCTTCATCATTCTCCACTTCATTGGGGCAATACTGCGACAACTGAGTGAACTTGTCACGGTACTCACAAACTGTCATGGAGCCCTGCTTCAGAGACAAAAACTCCTTCTTCTTCAGCTTCACCAATCCAGCAGGCACATGATGAGTCTTGAAGGCGACCTTGAACTCATCCCAAGTGATAGTATCCGGGTCCTGATGTGCAAAGCAATATGAATCCCACCAGTCCTGTGCGGCTCCCTGAAGCTGCCCAGAGCCATACAGAACCTTCTCCCTATCATTGCACTGAGCAATGACCAGCTGCTTCTCCACAGCTTTAAGCCAATCCTCAGCTTGCATAGGATCAGCTGAATGAGAGAAGAACGGTGGACGTCCCTTCATGAACTCTCCACGCTTGTCTCTAGGTGGGGCAAACGCGTTGTTACCTCCTTGATGTTGATTCTGATTCTGATTTTGGTTCTGCTGCATGTGGTTCATAATATGGGCCATCCCTTGCATCAGCTGAGTCTGCATAGTCATCAACTGCTCTATGGTCATGGGCTGATTCCCAGGAGGAGGAGGGTTGGCATTAGTCCCGCTGTGATCATTGTTGTTGTTGTTGGACTGCCCGTTGTTTCCACCATTGGTGTTGCTCCTGGTGTGGACAGGCATCTGATGTATAGAAATAATATAATAAAATCAAATGTAGTTCATATGTGTAAACCTGAGCTGTAATGTAAACTGCAATGTAATAATCTTTCCTCAAAGTATGAACCAGCTGATAGTCACTTTCCTTTCTCAGTTGATAAACACAGTACTCATAACAGATGTAATATATAGATACTGAACTGATCATGATAAAGTAAGACTGATAAGATAAAGCGATATGAAATATGATAAAGCACAAATAAAGGAGACCGATGATAACCCAAACTAACTATCTCATATAAACTTAATACTTAATCTTGTTCTTGATGCGTCGTGGACATGACCCACAACTCATCGCACTCATTACAAAGAACCAAATCACACCATTAACACAATAATAAATCAAGTTCTCACACAGACCAAGCAAAGCACACTAAGCAAACGACTAAACACTAGACTCGCATAACTAAGATCGTGCTAACGTTCTAAGCGTGGCACTATTTATTACTAAGCTGGGAATAGCTCCTATTCAATAGTAGTACGAGCGCTGGCATCTCCATAGGCTGGATCTTCACGAGGCGGAGAGAAAGCAGGCCACTGAGGTGAAGGCGGTGGCACTCCAGTGATCTGAGCCTCCAGCTGCGCTATCCTCTTCCTGGCGTCGTCCAGCTCCTTCCTGACTTGCTTCAGCTCCACTAGTGAACTGTTGAGCTTGGTGTTAGTGACCGCCACCAGCTTGACAGTCCTGTGCACGCGGGGGTCTTGCTCATCAGTGGTGGAAGCAATAGTCATTGCCAACTCTCCACGGCGACGGCGAGGGTAGTAGCGGCGCTCATCCTGGCTGATCTCCTCGAAGAAGTGATCACGGTATGCGTAGAAAGCCTGACGAGCAACATCATTAATGCCCGCCATCTGGGTAGACCTCTCTGCCACAGCTTCATGTATGGACATGATCCTTAGTGCCCTCAGCGTCGGGTTAGGCCTGCCGACGTGTGCCCAGACCTTCCAGTACGCCGGGTAGTCTGGGTGACTCCAGTGCTCACTGCGGTACTCCACTTAGAACATGCCATGTCCTAGTTGCTGGTCAAGGAGACGCTTCAGCTTGCTGTGGAAGAAACACTCTCCACCATCCCTTGTGCAGACTGTCACAATCCACCCATCATCAGCAGCAAAAAGTCCATCTTGACCTCCAGGTCCTCCAGGTCCACCGGGTCCTCCGGGTCCTCCAGGAGCATCCTCATCATCATCATCCATGTCATCATCACCGAAGGGATCATCTTCTCCAGCTGCCCAGCAAGGCGCCCTTCCATGCACCACCAGAGCTTGAGGTGGTTGTTGTCCTTCATAAGGTTCCACTTCTTGGAGGTTAGCACCGTCATCAAGGTGCTGGTTAGGCTGGAACACGATGTTATCCACGCGACCAGTCAACGAGAACTCCACAGCTTGAACGGGGCGGAAACGAATAACGCTCTTGCAGCAGGTCAGATGGCGAGTCATCTACTTATGCATAAGATCATAGACATGCAGGAAACGGTTAATAGATCATGACAATGATAGATAAATGAATAACATAAATGAAGGTAAAAGTGTATGTGTAAAGAAGATGAACCAAGATTATACAATGGATGGACAATATGAACTTTGGTGGTATTTATGGTAAGATATGAAAGCAAGTAATGAAGGTATAAAGTAAAAACAAGGTAATGAAATTTATTGTCAAGGCAGAAATAAAACATAACTCAAGTAATAAATGAAAAAAAAACAAGGAACAAGAAGGTAATATGAGTAGAATGATAATAAATGACAAGGTATAAAAGAAAGGTTCAAATAACAAGTAGTAAAAGTTGAATCAAGAATATAAATGCAATATGAGAAATAGAAAGCAATAAATGATAACAAGGTAATAAATGCAGGAAGTAAGTGAATAAACGGAACTGTTAGTAAAAGTAAGTAGATAAGGCTAATAGATAGAGTCTAATGAGACAGGTTAGTAAGGCAGTTAGTAGATCCAATGGTGTATTCCACCCAAAAGGGACAATCTAAACGGCTGTTTCTAGCTAGGCTGCGTGATCCTACGGTCAACACGGCTCTGATACCACTTCTGTCACACCCGGATGTAAAAGAGCATTCGGGTGTCAAATCACATGTGCGCCAGGATCTCAAATTCACACACATGGACCGACATCATCAATGGTACAAAACACAGTGTTCAAACGAATTACATAAATGAGAGAGTAAATGTACCATTATTACAAGCCAAAAGTTTATCAAAGTGCGAAGGGGAAACATAAGCTAAATTGTTCCATAATTAAAGGGGAAAACTAAACGTCGACGTAGCAGGACCACCTTGCCACAGGAAGGTCGACGGCAGAACCACACGAGCCTAACAACCAGGAGACTCAGGGTAGTCCTCAGGGAAATCGCAATTGTACTCCTGATCGTCCGAGCAACCTTTAATGATTATAGCAAGGGTGAGCTCATGTCGAACTCAGCAAGCATAGACGGAAAGTAATGACATGCAAGGCTTAAAACAAGGTAAAGCTGACTTGGTTTGACTGCGGTAGCATTTTAGTTGATCACTTTTAATTAAAACTATTATTAGAACAACCTATTACTAAATATGAGTAGCATAAACCCAACCCTTAATTAGTATAAGTAATGATTAACATCTTTTAAATGATTAACCTAATAATTATAGAAGTCCAGGGATTAACCCCAAATAATAACACAGGATAGCAATCCTGCCAACACGGAATAGCCATTCCGCCAAAACACGAGGTAGCAACCTCGCCAAGGTCCATCTCCAAGTAACCAATGAATCCAATTTGCTCATCAAGTGAGGGTCTGGGCCGCTCGTGACCGTGAGCACGGCTGATATATCAGTTTTACACTCTGCAGAGGTGTGCACGTTCACTCCAAGTCGTGATTCCCATTTGCCCGGGGTCGCGACTCCCCAAAACACTTCCAAGGTGAGCAGGCAGGGTCTCACTACGAGACCTTTCACAGGGTCCAACTAATAGGATGCCACTCGCAAGTTTTTGCCGGGGCGCTCGGCAGTCGATACCCATAGCCATGGCGTACCGATGAACCGACAACTTAATATTCATTACCCAAGTTACTTCCTCACGCCTACCCGGAAAGTAACACCCTACTAGTGGAGGTCCTGCTAATTGGTCAAGCCAGAGCCATATAGCTTGGAGCTGCACTGTATGTCCCAGGGGGCCGCTCCCTGACTAAGTCCTTACGGAGAGCAGAGACGGGTACGCCCGGCAAACCGGACCACCAACAGTACCCGCTCCCCCTGTCACCACCATCATAACGATGCTCGTAAGCATCCAACATCGCCATCACCGCAGTCACCAAAGGTTCAGCACAGCTTAAGCATCAAGTTAAGTAGAGAGTAATTCTTGTTTAAGCATGTGTATAAGATGAGTAGAGCAGCTAAGCAAACCTAGTATAGCCTAGACTACCCATATACATAACCCCAGGTGAACAAGGAATAGTGAGTAAAGCTAGTCATGTCATTAGGGTTTGCATTCATTGGACACATGCATATAAAGTAAATGACATTAATGAATAGGTTCAAAATGATCAAACAGTGTCTGCACTTGCCTTGATCGAAGTCGGGTTGCTCGAACTCAGCGGGATCCTGAACCTCTTCCTTCACGAACGTCTCGTTGGCTATACGCGACAATCATCAATCATAGGAACAATACATGCAAGCAAACAAACTTAATCAGAAACAGTACACCAAAGCATGCGAAAACAGAAAACAACTGTACTACTGTATTCTACTCGACGAAACGAAACCATAGCGACCAGAATCGCCTAAATTGGAGTTACGATGCAAAAGTTATGGCTAAAACAAGTTGAATGGCATTTCTGTAGATAAACTGAACTATTTTTCGTAATTAAAACTAATTAAAACTGAATTAAAACTCATTTTGGATTAAATATATAAATTCTAACGGGTGCAGGGGCTAAACTGTAAAATCAGGGGCATAAATTAAATAAATCTAAAACTAAATGGAGCGCGGGTTGATTTCAAAGAAACCCAGGGGGGTTTTTGCAAAAACGCAGGGGCGCGCGGGGACCGTGGCCGTCCTGGCCACGTGGCGGCTTGCGGCTGGCGGGTCCACGGTGGACCGGGTGCGGCGCGGGGTGCACCGGTCCACGGTGGACCGGGGGGGCGCGGGGCGGTGAGCCGGGTCCAGTGGACCGGCCGTGCGGGCGCGGGGGTCGCGGTCCACGGTGGACCGCGCCCTTGGCGAGGCGAGCAGGCGGCGGGGCTGGGCGGCCGGCCGCGGCGGCGCGCCATGGCCGCGGCTCGGAACTTCGCCGGGACGGCGAACCGGGGCATGGGGAGGCGAGCCGTGGGCGGTGGCGGGTTGCGGGCGTTACGGCGGAGCCGATGCGCACGCGGGTTGAGGCCGAGGATGGCCGGGGCGCGCTGGCCGCGCGGCGGTGCGAGACGGCGGCGGCGGCGGACTTCGGCGAGGCCGTACGCGCGGCAGAGTGGGGGAAAAGGCCCGCCGAGTGCGCGAGCGCGTTCGTCGCGAGAGGGCGGAGCTCGGGGGATGCTCACCTCGAGGCGAACAGTGGCGGCGGAGCAAGTTCGACGGCGGCGGCGGCGCGGGGAGCTCGGTGGCGGCGCTGCGGAACTCAGCGTGTCGGCTAGGGCTTCGGAGGCGGCTAGGGCACGTGCGGGCGGCCGAGGGAGGCTATTTAAAGCGCGGGCGAACCTCGGGACGCGGGATTTGCGCAGAAGCCGAGGAGGAGGCGGCGCGGCGGTTGCTCCCGTCCGATTCGGACGGAGCTCGGGGATGACAGGTGGGTCCCACCTGCGGGGCCCACCAGTCAGCGGGCGGCAGCGGCAAAAGGGGCAGGGGGCGCTGCGGCTGGGCCGCTGCTGGGCCGTGCGGGAGAGGGGGAGGCGCGCGGGGCGCTGGGCCGAGGGGGGGGGGCAGCCGGCCCAAGAGGAAGAGTGAAGCTCTTTTTTTTTCTCCTTTTTTTTTAACAGTACTTTTCTGATATTTATTTTCTTTCTTCCACAACAAAACAAGCACCAACAAATAAAATAAAAACAAGCAAAAATAGTGCAGCAGCATGAATAAAAAAAATCAAACACGTTTCTACCTTATATTTAATTCTATTTCTTTTTGTAAATTATTTAATAATTCTCAAAAAATCAAACTAAGCCCAAAATTAAATCAAATTTAAACTAAATTTGAAATTCAAAAATTTGGAATGTTATATATGTGAACATTGGATTGATGTCATGTTTATTTATCTTGTGTTTAATTCTAGATTCCACTATTGTCAAAGGTTCTAACTGTCAAAGTTGTGTGTAATCTAAGCAACCTCAAAAGCCTCGTAAGGCAGCAGAGGAGAGAAACTTGGCACCTCTAGAACTCATACATTCTAATCTATGCAAGATGAGTGGTGTGTTGACAAAGGGTGAAAAGAGATATTTTATGACTTTAATTGATGATGCAACTAGATTTTGCTATGTTTACTTGCTGAAAACTAATTAAAGATGAAACAGTATATTATATTCAAATCTATAAGGCTGAATTTGAAAAACAACTAGTGACAAAAATTAAACATCTACGGTCAGATCATGGTGGTGAGTAGTTTCCTATATTATTTGATAAGTTCTATGCAGAACATGGTATTATTCATGAGAGGACTGCTCCCTATTTGCCTGAATCAAATGGGATTGTTGAGAGGAAAAACCACATGTTGGCTGACTTGGTGAATGTCATGTTAGACATAGCTGGTCTATCTAAGGCATGGTGGGGGGAAATTTTATTGACTACAAAGTCATGTCCTAAATAGAATTCCAAACACAAATAAAGAGACAACTAGATTTCTAATATTAATCAAATCTATGCCACTAGTGGGTATGTCCTTACTCTTAGAGGTGGCACAGTGTCATAAAGGTCTTCTAAATAGACTATTTTGACTAAATTAACCATGGAAGTAGAACTTACTACTTTGGCTACAGCTTCTGCAGAGGCAGAGTGGCTGCATGAGCTATTGTCTGACTTGCTGATGGTTAAAAAACCAATACCTACTATCCTTATGAACTATGATAATCAAATAGTGATCACTAAAGTGAATTGTGCTAAGGAATGCAAAGTCAACAAGGCACGTTAAAAGACATTTGAAGTATGTCAGGAAGTTGAGAAACTCTAGAGTAATGACTGTGGCTTATGTACAAATAGACAAGAAACCTCGTAGATCCCTTTACAAAAAGGGCTATCACGGTATGTGATGGAAATTGTATCAAGGGAAATGGGTATGAGACCCTTGTGAGCTTGCAGTAGTAGTAACCTAACATTTTTGATCGGAGATCCCATGACTAAGGATATGGGAAAAACAAGCTATTGATAAAATGAGGAGAGTAAATTATGATCCTCTCTATGTGAAGATCAATACTCTCAGAGCAAATGCCTTAATGTGTTCTATTGGCTTTAACAAGAAAAGATGTTGTCCTACAGAGCGTTCTTGAAAGAACATACCTATATGAGTCTGATTGTATAACGTCACAGTCTATGAGACTTGGATGGTCTCTAGTAAGCTCATGAAAATACCAAGGAGTATGATATATATGCTCCACCCACAGAGTAGGCTACTGGCAGCCAAGTACTAGTTTGGCTTTGAGTAAAGTACATTCGCACATAACATGTAATTCTAGGCATAGTCCATTGTTCAAGTTGTGGATGAGTGTAGCTTGAGGATCTAGGTGGAAGTTTAACTTCACAGTCTTCGTCGAAACACTAGTATATCAAAAACAGTAGTGAGAATAGGCAAATCTCTAAATGGGTATTTGAGATCTGGTGGAGGACTGTTGGAATTTACATGGGCTTGGCCAATAACCAATTCAAAAATTCCTAATAAATCTCAAAGGCCCATTTAGAGAGGGGATGTGGCAACTCTTTAGTAGCAACTTCTTTGTTGAAATGGAGGTAGCCATACTTAAATATGAGAATCCTCTCTACTTCCTCAAGTCTAGTGTGAGGAGCAAAAAGAGAAGCCCACACGTGCGCGCTCGCTCGCTCGCCCCATCGTGCGGGGCGAAGGGCGCGGACATGCGACACCTACATGAAACCTTGCAGTGCAAAGGGCGCGCGGCACCTGCATGAATGGTCTGTCGAAATCTAGCTCCTCACCTATACGATTACCTCTTTTCGTTGTTGCGCCACCACCATAGCTACTCCAATCCGATCGTTTGCATGCACTGGCGATCGGACGAGCAGGTCTCTGGAACCCTCATATTTGTGATCCTGCACTGCGAGAAAGCGAATAAGGTTTTTGGCAAGTGTTCTTCATGCGACTCCTCCCAAATCCTCCATGATGGCTCGTCTTCCGTAGGCTGCAGTGGCACGTCTTATTCGTCATCACCAAGCTCGTGGGTTCGTCAACGGGAACATTCCACCGCCGCTGATCAACGACCTCAACCTCGCTCCATCATCATCGCCATCTGCATGTCCACCAACGTCGAATATATCTATAATTGGTAGGTACAATCCTCGTGACCTAATTTTGTCATTCATATTGTCTAATCTATCTAGTGTACAAGTATGCTTACACTCATTATCGTGTTTATGCTATGCAAAATTCTGATCTATCATGCTAGTATACTATTCATGTTTAATCTAGTTCATCAGTTTGTCATGATTTATATTCTGGGTTTAATCTAGAAATTCCCTAATTATTTAATAGGTCAAACTTAACATCGGTGTGAGGATGTCAGACCTTCCCAGATTAACCAACATAAAATCTAACTCAGTTTTAAGCTAATTAACGCTGTAATCTCTAGAGATGCGCCATGTCCACTTCACTAGCAAAGCTACCGAATCATGGTTGCAGTAAATTAAATACACAAATGACCACCGCAACTCAAGAAGCACATGCATATACTAATCAAATTGTCCAGAGTTACCAAAGCTTATACAACTCCACAACCAATTTAGCTATAACAGGTGGTTGTAGAAGTTATTCTTAAGCATAAGAAATTAGCGCATCCACTAACACAATCATATCTTAGGGTTATCTCCGCTTAGGACCAGGGCTCGCACTATGCCAAAACAGCACAAAAGAGACACTCAATTAGTCACTCAGAACTGAAATGCGTCACTCATAAGTATATTAGTGACGTGGGTAAACAACACGCGTCACTGCTAAGTTGCTGGCCATGCCCTAGAAACAAGACGCGTCACTAATGACAAGGTATTAGTGACTCGCCCCAAGAAAACGCGTCACTGATAATAGAAGTGACGCATATTAACAAGGCATGTCACTGATATGGGGTTGTATTAGTGACTCTTCTCAACAAAATGTGTCACTAGTAAGGAAAGTGACGCGTTTTGTCTAGACGCGTCACTAATAAAAAGTATATTAGTGATTCTTCTCAACTAAACACGTCACGGCTAATAAAAGTGACGCGTGTTGGCTGGATGCACCACTAGCATTTAGACATATGAGTGACTCATCCTATTGAGCCACATCATTATTCACCTAGCCGGTGAATTATTGCTTGTTTATTACTCCCTCTGTCTGAAAGCTTCAAGTTCTAGAATTGTGTTAAGTCAAACTTTAAAATTTTGACCAAATTTCTAGAAAAAATGCTAAAATTTATAGTACTAAATTAGTACATTAGATTTATCATAGAATATATTTTCATAAGATACTTATTTTATGTCATAGATATTGATACTCTTTTATATAAAGTTGATTAAATTTTGAAAAGTTGGACTGGCATGGATTCTATAAATTGAAGATTACAAGGACAAAGAAAGTATTTATTATTTATTTATTTAGGAAAGCTCACCTTGTTGGACTTGAAAAAAATTATAAAATACAGCTAATTGAAGAGTTAAGTTTGGACTTTGTATCTGGATCCACCAGACGTAACCCCATTCTCGTCATCTCTCTCTCGCCTCCTTTCCCCCATGGCATCCAGCGCCGCCGGCTGCCGGTCGCCCCTTCTTCTCCACCAGCCACCGCCACGCCACCTCTCGAATCTCTTCCTCTGCCTCCACCGCTCCTCTTCCACCACCACCATCTCTCTCTTCCTTCCCCTAATCTAGCTGGAGCCTCCACCTACCTTGTGCCATGGACAATAGCGCAGGTGGGTACTGCTCCAGGCGGTGCAGGCGGGGTTCGCTCCGGCTGGCGCACGCAGGGGTCCATGCCGATGACAACACATTTCCTCCCAGCCTGTGTCAGTGACGGTTTGCAACCTCGACGGCGCACACCCTACCAGCGACGGCGAGTGGGCCCCCATGCACCGGTGGCGGTGAGCACCCTCCCCATCCCCAACCCCATCCCTGCAGAACCTTCTTCTCATGCAGGGTCTGGGAGACCACCGACGCAGAGTACTTTCTTCGAGCCAGACGATGTCTTCAGTGCCCATGCCTAGCAGGTGTTCGAGGCAATGCCGGCAAGACCACCTGACTTGGCCTCACAATTTTTTCTAAGATTTAAATTTGTTTGATCTGCAATCTCTATGCTAGCTTATATTCAGACTTGTTTTTTGTTCCAAATTGGTCACCAAGTCTATGCCTTTGTGTTAAATACTGTTTGAAACATAATTTCTAATTTTGTGTAGTCAGAAGCAGAGCTGCATGGAGTGCTTAATTTATGTACTGCTGTATGTGACTTGTACATTTTGTTATATATGACCTATACTATATTGATGGTGTCGTGCTTGGCCTCTAGTGAATTAGGAGTAAATTGTGATGGATTGTTACAAAATTGGATACTTCTTGTCAGTATGATGTAGTGTATTACTATGTTACCTTCTTGGAGTAGCTCACTGCCAAGATACTGCATGGCTTAGTAATTTCAAGGAATTCACTAGTTGATTTCAGTATATGCTGCGTAATTAAGATTTATTAATAATCTGCAGATATCCTGAAAAGCAGTTGAATTTTGCTTGAGTCTGTTTATTTTGCCTTAATCAGATTAGTAATCATGTAGATCAGTATATGATCCCTTCTTAGCAAAGGAAAGTGTTTAATCAAGCTATGTAAATTAAGGTAGCAACAATCAGTAAAAGACCCTATAAGTAATGCCTAGTGCTACTAAATTGAATGCAAGTGACCACTGGTCCAATATTTTTTTCTTTTCTGAGGAACTAGAATTGTCCTCTCTGCAATCAAAGTGTATATAAGTGGCACTTCAACTTGTATTTAATTTGCATTATTTTACTGGCACTTTGAAAGAGTTGCATAACCTTTTCTGTATATTTATATGCAATTTCTAGTGAGGCAGCGAAGTGAGAAGTGACACCTGACAGATGCTAATCAGTGGTATTACATTTGCACTGAAAAGATAGATAGATAGAGAGAGAGAGAGAGAGAGAATGATGTTTCTTCAAAGTCTTGTTCCAGGAAGCAGTAAGGTACTTTTCCTTTGTTTAGCACGAGCAACTTTCTTAGTGCCATTTGGGATTACAAATTGCTTTTCTGAAGGTGTAAATTCACTGGACTAGGGTTGTGGTGAAGGAAAGGCTCTATATTTACACACTGGACCAGGGTTGTGCCTACAGGATCAGGCTACTAGGATTGGTAGAATACCCTATATGGCCGGTTCTTGATCTGCCACTAGGGTTGATAGTATTATACTTAGATTGATCATGTTATGTTACTCTAGTCACATTGTTTGGTTTTTTTTGTATTTTTTGCTGTTGGAATGCGTCTGATGTATATAAATGAAATCTATTTCTTTGAAAATATATCTACCTGAACTAAAATTTTATTGGATTCTCATGCTTATTGATGAAATATTACAAGCATGGCAACTTCTCCAAAATCCTGTAAGTAGCCCTACTGCCATGCTGAAATTATTTGGTATGGCAAACATTAAATAGATAACTAAGATCTGTTACGGGTAGGTAAGCATTGCCACATTTTTTACTTATCACTTCTATAGATCCACATTCTCGAGACATATAGCAACTGCATTTTTTATTGATCACTTGTATGGACTTTCTGTTATGTGTAGGTAACTGTTCCCAGCTGTTCTTTGTATTTTTTTTGTTTAGCTGAGTGAGCACTACTGCTCAAGTTAGAAGTAAAAGTACACGCACAATTTGAGTTGTGTCCTACCTTTTCTTTGCTTGTAGGTTTCAGCAGCTCAGAGGAGCAGCATTGGAGGTCCTTTCTTTATCAATTCCCATCGGCATCTTTCAGCTTCAGCTCGGTAAGCATCAGTTCACTTCTGATAGAAATGTCCCCTTTATGAAACAGTTTATTTGTTTGGTTCAAAGTACCTATTATTATTTGTTTGGATCAAATACCTATTATTGTACTTCTGCAATCTATCTGGGATATATCATACTGGTTTTCTGTAATTTATGCTAAGAATTGTTGATGTACTGCACTGTTTGATTTGCCTTTTATTTACTGCCCAATAGTCAGCAAAACTGCTCAGCTTATTTTTCTGTGGGTTCATAATGAGTGCCTTCATTCATAATGTCGCATACCTTCTGTATATCTCTCTGGTATTGTTTGTACTGAACTAGCTCTGTACTGTCTCAGTATTAGTTTACTGCACAACCTTATCTGCTTTTGGGGTAGCTTTAAACCCTTTACCACTATACTTTGCACAAAGCTTACAATTTTTCTACAGGAAGGCTATGCACTTATGGACTAATTTTTTCTAATCTCATTCGGATATGTTAAAAGTTCATATTAAATAACTCAAGATAAAATTAACTTCAGCGAGTTATAGAATTGACTCGCAGAGATCTGTTAATGCATGGCCTTTCTTTGTCTCATTAGCTAAACAACTACCTTTTTTATCTCTTTTCTATTTAAAAGGCTGATGAGGTCGTGAATTACTGCTGAGGCTAGAGGCTACTCATGGCTACTTTATTCTTTTGCATAATTTTATTTTTTTATATATTAACAGCTGAAATATGACTGAAATATCAACCGATCATACCTGTTTTGACTTTTAAGCATAGTATTCTTGATACTTAAATATTTAAATAAGATACTATCACTAAAAAATATGACCCAAATATTTAAATAAAATGCTATCACTAAAAAATATGACTGAAATTCTTAAAGTGCATGTGTTCTCTCTCTCATATGTTTCTCTCTGATATTAGCAGTTGAAAATATGACTGAAATTATGTGCCTGCAGGACAAGTACTATTGTTGTCCAGCTGCTTAGAAAGAACAGTGAAAGATTGACAACAACTGACCGGAAAGGCATTGTGCTGCAAATATCAAAGCATTATGTTCCATAGTGGCATCAATAAGGTGAATGCCTCTCTATAATGCAATAAGTATTGTGCGTCAAGAACCATAGAGCAGTTAGCTCTTGTACTATTAGAAATCTAGGCTACTGCTCATGTATTTTTAGGTTGTGGCTCATTCGACAAATACTTTGTAGCCTAAGTTGTATCAAAGTTTGTAAATGAATTTATTGCTGAAATGGATGAAACATGTGTAATGTGTGAAATAGATCTTCAGCCAAAGCTTCTGTAGCAACTCTAAATAATGGGGTACTGAACTGGAGCCCAAATAGTATAGCAGTACGTATAGGTCGAGACTTTTTTTATATAAAAATTATCATTAGTGACGCGTATTGGCTAAATGAGTCACCTATCAGATCCACACCAGCGACGCGTCTTGGCTGAATGAGTCACAGCGAGTAAACATTAGCGACGCGTCTTAGCAGTATGCATCACTGATAATGGGTCATTAGTGACGCGTCTTGACTGGACAGGTCACTGCTGAGGGTCATTAGTGACGCGCATTGACTTGACAGGTCACTGCTGAGCATCATTAGTGATGTGTCTTGACTTGACGTGTCACTACTGAGGATCATTAGTGACGCGGTTTTATGCGTCACTGGTATGTTCACATCAGAGACGCAATAAAAGTGACGCGTGTTTTTAGTGTCACTAATGACAGTTTAGACGCGTCACTAATATGGCTTTGTGGCATAGTGTCGTCTTGAGGATTTAAGGGCCTGCAGTGAAATTAGACAGAGTCCCCTTAAAAATACACACTAGCTATATAAATAATAACATATGCATATGAAATGTTACCGATAAATTAGACAGAGTCCCCTTAAAAATACACACTATCTAAAGTTAATTTTCATACCAAGCAAATTGATATTCATGGGTAAATAATGATTAAGTAATAATTGTTTACACTGATCATGCTGTACTAAAATATCTGCTCACTAAAAAAGATGCTAAACCTCGCCTAATTAGATGGATCTTATTACTTCAAGAATTTGACTTAGAAATAAAAGATAAAAAGAGAGTAGAAAATTCTGTTGCTGATCACTTGTCTAGAATGTATTTTAAGAACCCACAGGAAACCTCCATCAATGATTCACTCCGGGACGACATGCTCTACGGGATTGACAGGTTTGACCCCTGGTATGCAGATATTGTTAATTTTATGGTTTCAGAGTATGTACCACCAGGTGCAAACAAGAAGAAGCTTATTCAAGAAAGTCGTTCACATATATGGGATGAGTCATACCTCTTCTGAGTATGTTCTGATGGCTTACTCAGGAGATGTGTGACCACTGAGGAAGGATGGAAGATCATCGACAGATGTCATTCATCACCATATGGAGGTCATTATGGAGCATTTCGTACACATTCAAAGATCTGACAGTGTGGATTCTACTGGCCTACAATGTATGAAGACACGAAGCAATATATCAGAAGATGTGGGCCATGTGAAAGGCACGGAAACATAAACACAAGAGATGCCATGCCACTCACCAACAACCTTCAGATTGAGCTCTTTGATGTCTGGGGAATAGATTACATGGGTCCATTTCCCCGATCAAAGAAGTGTGAGTTCATCTTGGTGGCAGTTGACTATGTCTCCAAGTGGGTAGAGGCACTACCTTGCAAACATGCCGACAACATCAGTTCAAAGTGGATGTTTGAAGAAATTATATTTCCAAGATTTGGATTTCCCAGAATAGTGATAAGTGATGGAGGAGCACACTTCATTGACAAACACTTTAAGCAATATCAATCAAGACATGGAATCCGTCACAATGTCGCTACCCCCTATCATCCTCACACAAGTGGCCAAGCAGAGACTTCCAACAAGCCAATCAAGAATATTCTTCAGAAGACAGTCAATGAAATGGGAGCAGCATGGAAAGACAAGTTACCCGATGCACTTTGGGCATACCGGACAACATACAAGACCCAAATTGGAATGTCCCCATACCAATTGGTGTACGGGAAGACTTGCCACCTACCTGTTGAACTAGAATTCAAAGCACACTGGGCCATAAGGAGACGGAATATGGACCTAGATGTCGCTGGAGATCACAGAAGAATGCAACTATCAGAACTAGAAGAATGGCGAGAGAAAGCATATCACAATTCGAAGATCTATAAAGAAAGAGTCAAAAGGTGGCATGACAAGAGGATCAAGAAGAAGGAGTTCTCACCCAAAGATAAGTTATTACTTTTTAATTCTAGGGTGAATCTTTTCGGGCATGGAAAACTCCGGAGTAAATGGGAAGGACCATTCAAGGTAATCAATTCATCATCCCATGGAGCTATCACACTTCAAAATGACGAAGGTACGTTATTTAAGGTAAATGGCCAACGTCTTAAATTATTTTTAGAGCCCAATAAAGAATTAGAAGAAATAGACGTGATCCATTTTTACCTTCCCATAGAGATTTAGAGCCCGACCTTTTTAATCTGACGTTTTTGGGCCACACATATATTTTCTAAATAAAGTCTGCATCTAGAAGCACGCTCGAGGAAGCGGGCCCACAGAGGGGCCAGACAGAGGGCGGGTGCCCTGATGAAGAGGGCGGGCGCCCAGCCCCTGTCGCCTCTCAGTCCTGATTTCCTCCGTCGCGATAAACACATTTATGGTAAACCAAATAATCCTACAGATGGAAAGTTTCGCACGCACGGCGGCGAGAGTAGCCCGAGCAAACCCTACAGGCACTTTTTGACCTTTATATAAACGGACCCCTGACGTCAGTTTTCAAACACCAATCTATTCAAGCCTTCTCTCCTTCTTCAATTAGAGCTTGCTTAGTTCCTCGCTGCTCCAATGGCCGAAGAGTTCCACGACGACTGGGAAGTCGTCCCCTTCAACCTCAACATGAAGCCCAAGGAAGACCCCGACACCCATGCTCTCGTCCCGACCAACACAGAGCTACAGGTAGAAGCCATGCCATTACGCCAGCGCAGCTCCGCCCAATCCTACCGTGCTCAACCAGTTCTCACCGCACCGCCGCAGCCCCTACTTCTCAAGGGACCATCAGCCAAGAAGGAGGCCACCATCAAGGTGCCACTCGGCACAAGGATCCTGCCACCCAGACCCAATGAGAGGGTCGTTGGAGTCAAGACCAACCAGAGCGGTGAGATCAGCAGCATCCGCTACACTACGGAGGAGGAGAGGCCTTGCTTTGAGGGGATTAGAGCAGCCAAAGTCCGTTTCATCCCTCCAAAGGCAGCCCCGAAGCACGCTCTCAATGCTCTCGAGACACCTCCTAAGCGTCGTAAGATTATAGTAGATATTGATGAGGACATTCGTAGGCTAGACACGACATCATAGAGCTCCAGTCCTCGGTTAACTCTATCACTAGGCAGCTCTCTAACCATAACACCATTATACTAGGTCTTAGGCATGATCTTGCTAGTGCCAATAAGAAGATTATGGAGTTAGAGCGCCGCTAAGTTATCTAGATTAGATCTTGAGGCAATGCATCTTAGTTATTTATCTTTAAATTCAGTTTAGATCTATTATTAAGCTTCAGTTCATTACTAGTCATTTGTAATAAATGCCTCAAGATTAATAAAGAGTATTATTATTATTATTATTATTATTATTATTATTATTATTATTATTATTATTATTATTATTATTATTATTATTATTATTATTATTATTATTATTATTATGTCTTGTGTGTCTCTACTTTATTTTTGTACAAGGAAGCAGAAAAACAAGTATGGGGGAGATCCCTCGACACACCAAACGTACTTCGAGTACACCAGTCCACGATTCAGGTACATACTCTGCACACTTTACACATATATATCCTGGATTATGCAGAATATTGTCTGCAACATGATAAATTAAAAAAATTAAAATGTTTCTAATTATGATTAATCTCACTCTGTGATATTTCCTGAAAACATGCAATTATTGAAAAATCATTTTAAAACCCTGTGTTGCTTAAGTCATTGTGGAATGTGAGATGGTAGAGTATGAGTATCTTATTCTTGATATCATTGTGCTTGGAGAATTTATTCAAAAATTCTAGCTACCATCCTCAGTGTTTTATATGCCTAATAAACCTGAAAATATTATTATGATAATTAATTAGGAAAGCTATCTGCTTTGTATTTAGTTTGTTCAAAAGGAGTTAGACCCTTGTTGAGAGATTTATCATACTCCTAAGATCAAGACATTTATTCAGAAAGATTCACTCTTCCGAAGTATTATTGCATTAGAGGCATGGGCTATGCAAAAATATGAATAATTTGAGGAAATAAAAAGGAGCAAGTGCTCGACGACCTCGTAGGAAAAAATGGACAAGTGTCCGGCAATAGAATTAGGGGTACCTCGGTATCCACTTAAAAAAAGAAAATGATAGCCCATGGTCCCTCTAATAAGACTATGCCAGTAAGAGTTGACAAGTTTTTAAAGTATTTGATCTAAGAGTATGGCATTCCTCTCCTCGGATCCCGTTTTGATCAGGCAATAAATGCAAGGTAGGTATGCTTGAGAATTTTTGCAAATTAAAATAGCCTCAGTGAGATATATAAAAGATAATGAGTGATCTGAGAGAACCTATGAGGATAAAGGTATGCTAAATTTCTTTTCAAAAATATACAAAAACACCAAGTAACAGGATTGTGAAGAAAGGATCTCTACTCTTCACCATATATTTCCCTCACTACGGTATACAGTGAATTTTTACAACACCTTGCAGGTATGAAGAGAATGCTTTACAATGTTTTAACCTCAGATATTTTTCTTAACCATCCTTTTCTCGAGGACGAGTAAAAGCCTAAGTATGGGGGTATTTGTTGATGGTTCTTCAGTATCAATTTTAATTATCAAATAAACAAGGGAAAGGACAAATATACAAACAACACCTAGAATTAGGGTTTGATCTGACAGAATTCTACGAGTTTTGTTGTTTATCTATTTCTTCTGTGGGTTATCAGGAAATAGGGAAGAAAGGCCCACATGTCGGGATTACATAGAGATATTAACGCACCGCGCAATTTTCTACCATCTAGAAGAGTCCATAAGCCACGGGAATGAACGGGAAGGCGATCGGGCCCGGGGGCAGGGCGCCCGCCCTGCCCCCTAGGGCGCCCACCCTAGTGTTGTGCCCAATCACGTTCAACTTCGTGGATCACGCTCCACCGACCTAAAGGATCAAGGATAACCATTCAATCAATGTCGGTTTGATCCAACGGCCCACGTTTACCTGAGGGGACTATATAAGCAGACCCCCTGGCCCCTGGAGGAGAACAAGTTCATCAAAGAGTTGAGACGTGCCCTCGAAGGATAACCTTTCCTCTAAATAGACTTAGGGCTTAGCATCTAATGTGAGAGTAGACTAGATCTACTAGATTGAGAGAGATAGAGTGGAGGTGTAGATCGGAGGAAGCCCGGCCTGTCGGTGTCTACTCTGAGGTTGTACCTGCGGGATCAAGTTCTCCTAACCCGAAGCTTGCTCCTAGGATTCTTTAGTATTTCGACTTCTAAATACTATTAAGTTCTTGTTTGATTGTTCTTTGGTTTATGAGTTTACTTTAATCTCTTCGCGTAGAGTTTAGAGTAATCATCTCTAGCATAAACGTGGTGTTTGGGCTAGGATACTCATAGATATCCCCTGACTAGCTAGACCGTGGTAGTAGCGAGGAACGTGACATTTTCGAGTTACCTTTGGAGCCCATATCCCGTTAGTAGGATCGATAGGGTTTATAGGTGCGGGTTGAACATCCTCTGTGGTGTCTAGATTCCGTGAGCCTCCCCAACAGAACAGTAGATTATCCTTGCCAAGGTAAGAAAGATATTACGGTTGTAGTATTCTCTATATATCGCTCACATCGAGAAACATTCTTCGTAGCCTAAAGGTTAGTAGTAATAGACCGGGTTAGTCAGATGCACTCTGGATAACATTTCGGGTGAAGTGCTCACCGATATCCGTGCGCTTGCGGATCAATTCCTTATTGCCTTCCCAAATATCAACAGTGGCCGTCCCTTGGACTTGATGGGGATTTATACTCCTCCACCTCATCCATGGGAGGTCTCTTGCCCATTTGATCAGCTGAGAATCACCTTGTAGTGAAAGAGAGAAGCAAGAGCCTAGAGAGGATTGAGATTTGAGTAATTGCTTGAGTGAATCCTTCTCTACTGAGTTCCAAGAGTTCAAGTGTGCATCCACCACTCTCTAGAGCCTTGTTTGGGCAAGTGAGAGTTCTTTGCTAGTTACTCTAGGTGATTGTTGATGGTAATTATAGCATCAAAATGCACATCCAAAACACCGTCAACACGCATCAGTTTCAAGGAAGATTAAACATTTATGAACAAATTTATCAATAACTAGTTCCACTTGTACTCTTAGCTTGTGTTTTGCAGGTAGCATGAAATGGCACAAAAAGCAATCAAGATGGGCCCACATGGGGGATCGGCCGATCCCCCTGTGCCACCTCCTCAAGGTGCCACGTAGGCATGATCCAAGGCAACCTCCTAAAAGCAATTCTCAGCCTTCGAATCAGAGTGTGCTTTCTCTCAATGGCTGAAATTAAGAGCACATGGATTCATGGGTCCACATGTCAGAAGAACTGGCATGACAAAGTACAACAAGATGGAGAACCAGACTCTATGACAAGTGATGACACCTGCCAACCGACCTAGGTTGGCCCCACCTGTCATAGGGGGATCGGCCGATCCCCTCTAGTGGCCAGCTGAGGTCGATTTGCTCCCACCGACTTCCCCACATTTTACACATGCTGAAATGATGCTAGCCCTTGGATTTGAGGCGGTTCCAAGGTCGGTTGCATCCAAGGGCTATCAGGCAACATCGTGCGGATCGCTAACGTGGCGCTAGAGTAGCCCCTACTCCACCTACCTCTATAAATAGCTGCTGCATCCTCACTTGTAAATCATCTCTTCTTGCATCTTCATACTCATAAGCTTGAGAGATCAAGTAGTTGTTAGTCTAGTACTAGGAGTTAGCGTTGAGTCGTGCAAGCTCGGGGTCTCCGGAGTCGCCTTCTGAAGAGTCTGGTATTGTTCTTATATATTTCCTTTAGTACTTTACATTAATATATTAGTCTTTCTTTACTTTGCTTAGTATTACTTTCAGTACTACTTTGTGCAAGTCTCTTTATAGTCTTGTAGTGTGCTAAGTCTTAGTAGCATAGTTGTTATAGTGGATTGGTCCCTGGAACCACTCCTTGTGTGTAGATCAGTGTCCTAAGTTAATCTAAGAGCTCGAGCTAATTTGATCATTAGTGGGAGTTGTAAGAGTCAGTGTGAACGTGGTATTCATACTTAGTCTTATCGTTGGTAGCCACTAGTCTTTATAGAAGGTTTGTGGGCGCACTGGCTTGAAGTGATAGTTCAGGCTCGGCATTAGGATTCCCACCACGTCGACGCTAGTTTCTAAGTGTAGGGCGTACATAAGTTTGGTCTCGCTTGAGCAGGGGTTCTGTCTCCTTCTATTTCGTTTCCTCCCCTCACACAAGTAGTAAGGGTCAGTTTATCTATCTAATCTATCTATTAGGATCGAGTCCACCAGAGTTAAGTTAGCATCATAGGAGTCCTATACTCACTCGTTGTCCTCCCACCTAGCTATCACTACTAGTTACCATAGAATAGGATTTAAGCTTTACTTTGATTATCATTTATCCTATCTATCGTTTACCCTGTAGTCCACTAGTTGGTCCTAGGCCATAGTAAACATGAGGATATCTCCTCTCTCTTATTACACATCCTAGCTTGCTTTCCCTTGGGAAAATATAAATTACGATACCTTTGAATACTCCCTGGTGAAGTGCTACATCGGTACGTTCTGTGTGCTTGCGGAATTATCCACTAGTCTAGAATTACCCGACACCTGGCATCTCTGGTGACATTGCTATTCTAGTGGTGCTGCTAAGATTTGCCAACAAGCATTTCTAGCGCTGTTACCGGGAAAAGCATAAGTCTATGAGTTTTTAATAAGAGAGAATCCAGAGTTTACTATCGCCTTAGATATCAACTAGTGTTAGGGACTAACCCCTCATTTGTCTTGTTTCTCGTTATTGTTAAAATTTAGACAGTGTATGAACGATTTCCAACTGCCATCAAACTTCTTTGAGGATCCTGAGCAGTAGTTGAGGAGAGCTAGATGTCGTCTAGTCCCACCTTAGAGGTTCATCTCGAATCTTGAGCCGTTCTTAGAGAGAAGCTTAGTTTCATCACCAGTTCAGGAAGCCATGGCCCAGAAGACCATCTCTGAGTACTCGGCCCCGTCAACCAACTATGTCGCGATGGGACCGCATCTCAACTTGGGGCATGGTACCGTAGAGCTCAAACCGGCCCTGATCAACAGGGTGCAATCTCAGTAGTTTTTTGGAAAGCCACATGAGGACGCCAATGCTCATCTCCAACACTTCCTGGAGCTATGTGACACATTCATCGTTAAGAATGTTGCAGCAGATGCCATCCGTCTCCACCTCTTTCCGTTCTTATTGTTGGGAAAGGCGAAGCGATGGTTCTACTCTAACAAGGTGGAGTGCACAAGCTGGGACAAGTGTGCCAATGCATTCCTCAAGAAGTTCTTCCCATCAGGCAAGACCAGTGCCCTGCGGGGGAAGATCTCGAGCTACTAGCAATAGGCTGATGAGACAATTCCTAAAGCCACGTCTTCAGGAGGACATTCGGGCCTGTCCTCATCATGGGATAGAGGAATGGCTCCTCGTTCAAGGTTTCTACCATGGACTGACCGGTGTAGCCCGTAGTCAGCTTGATGTAGCAGGAGGAAGCGCATTCTTGCAATAGAAAGTCAAGGATGCTAAGGACCTCATTGAGAAAATGGTTATCAACGAAGGATGGAATGAGGACCACCTCCAGCCCAAGAAAAGAGGTGTCCACGCCCTCAGCAAAGTGGACATGCTTTGTGCCAAGATGGACCTCCTCATGAAGAAAGTTGAGGAAAGTTCCAAAAAGGAACATGAGGCCATCCAACCTTATGCCCCCGTACAAGCCATCAGAGCCGACACCTGGTGTGTGGTGTGTGGAGGAGGTGATCACTCAGGTAATGATTGTCCCGAGACAAAGGAGGAAGTGAGCTTCATCAACAACAACCACAACAACAATGGGTATCGGCCCCCACAACAGCAACAACAAGGATGGAACTCGTGCCCCTTCTACCAAGGCCAAGGTATTGGTTACAACAATAATTCTAATAATAGTTTTAGTAACCAACCTTCCTTAAAACATCATATATTAGGCCAAACTAAAATTAACGATAGTATAAGTAAGAAAATGATGGCTAATGACAAGATTCTTGAAAGTCTTAGTGAAAAGATGTATAGCTTTAACTCTGCTATGAAAAACCAGTTGAGCTTTAATAAAATGATAGAAACAAAATTAGCTCAGTTAGCAGCAGCTGTCCCATCCTCTGAGCAAGGTAAGATTCCTGGGAAGCCTGAAGATCCCATTGAGGGAGTCAGGCTGGTAAACACGCGGTTCACGAACCTGTGGCCGAAGTCTGTCTGGGTCCACAAGTTGGACTCACCATTCCCGATCAAGAGGGACGACCCAAGCCTACCCACAATCACCTGCCAGATCAGACCATAGATAATCAACAACGCCTTCTGTGACCTTGGACCAGGAGTCAACATCATATCCAAGGTAACTTATGATAACCTGTTAGGAGGTCCATTGGACCCCACATTTGTACTTCTGAAGATGGCAGATCAGACCATCCGGTTCCTAGAGGGACTAGCAAGGGACATCTTGATCAAGATCAAGAATACCTACGTCATAGTTGACTTCATCGTGTTGGACATGGGGTCCAACACCGACATCCCCATCATCTTGGGACGTCCGTTCCTGAGCATATGGGACACCACCATTTACATGGGGGCTGCCCAGATCCACATGCAGTTTGACAGTGGATGGAGGGTAAGAGTTCCCTTCGATGGTTTTAAAGTTAACATACAGGAAGAGGAAAAGGCTCCCCAGCCTAAACCTCACCGCAACCACCGCCAAAGGAAGAACCACTAGAAGAGAGCATCGGCCAAAAAGGCCGAAGCCAAAGAAGAAGAACCCACTAAGACGCCAATAGAAGTCAAACAAGAATGGAGGGCAAAGGAGGTGCAGTCATGGTCCCCATCTCCAGGATTGACAGATGTCTCCACATAATGAACATGACACAGAGGTACTTGATCTACAGACCTAAAATACAGAGTCCTCGCTAATAAGGTAAGTCAGTATTTATCTGCATATTTAAATTTTGCATTTTAAATTCTGCATTGCATGTTTAATTTCAATCTTGCATATTTAAAGTTTTTATCTTGCATCTTTATTTTTGCAAAATAATTTTGTCATTCAGAATAAAATCTTGAGGATAGGTTGCAATAAAGATCTGAGCTATGGGACCTCCCATAGGGGCTCGGCCGAGCCCCTTACTGGGCCCATAGCCATCCTTTCCTGTTTGGCTCTACTCTCGATGCTCTGATTCCGACACAACACTTGGTTGCTCCCAAGGAGCTCAAGTGGGGATTGGCTGATCCCCAACTTGTCACCCTCTGCACCCAGCTGTCTCCCTTTTGCCACACACAAACATATAGAACATCCCAATGCAGACAGAATCTGAAAAGTAGTGGTCCACTTTCACTTTAAGCATAGATTCCATCTTTTGCTTTTGGACCACTATCTTTCCACTTTCTGCAAAGAGGAGACACACATGCAAAACTGTCATAGCTTTAGTCATGTCCCCTCTTTAGCCAAGCATCTTTTTACCTTTCACCAAACAGTAGGCTAGGGAATCTCTGAAAAGAAAAAACATTTCTTGTCACACATCCAGCATCTGCTTTATTAGACAACTGATGACACAAAAGCTAAAGCTAAAAAACCCAAAGTAGGGGCTCGGCTGATCCCCTCTTTGGAGGCTTTCCAAAAATTTCCAACAAAGCTTGTCTCAGTAAAGCAAGATTCTCTACCTAAAGCAAAATTCAAATTCAAACCCCATAGGGGAGGGATCAGTCGATCCCTGTAGATGGGCCCCACCTGGTGTCCTTCTCCCCCTATAAATACCAGGGCAATGTGAGCTCATTCCTCAACACAAACAACCAAAATGTTCTTGAGCTCACAAGTCCCCTTCTTTCCTTCTTTGTTGCAAGTCTCTTCTCAAGCTTAGTATAGTTCTAGCATCTCATAAACAAAAACACCAAAAATATTTAGTTTTAGTTGCATTGTAGTGGTAGTAGGAGTTTGGCTAGACTCACCCCTGCAGCCAAGATGAAAAATAGGCTCATGGAGAAGATCAATTGGGCCCGAGGTCATGGTTCCTCTCGTAGCTCTCAACACTCCCACGAGGGGAGCCACTCAAGGCAAGCGGATGCAGAGGTTCACCACTCCCTTGTACCTTATGCACCCCTTGCAAGAGTGATGGAGCCCGAAAGTGGCCTCATATCAAGTCCCGAGGAGCTACAAAAGTATCACAATCTTTGCAACATTGCTGACGGTGGATAAACTATAAAATCCACACATGAAAACATCATCAACAGGCCAGAAATAGTGGAAGAATGGAATAGCATAGGCATCATTTATCACTAAGAGGTTCCACTTGTGCTCTAAGTATTTGGATGCAGGAACACTTACATTTGGGAGAAAATGAGCCTCTAGACCCACCAAGGCCAGGTCGGCCGACCAACACATGGGGTGGTCCAGGTGCTGGCTCAATTCCATGATCCTAAGGCAACACATTCAAGTCCATCTCGACCCTCAGATCACATTTGTGTTTCTACTCAGGGGTGAAAGACGAAGATACAAGGATCCATGGACCCACCAGAAGAACCAGACCAAAGATGGATACAAGACACACTCCATGACAGATGGGGACAGCAATGAAGCAAGGCTGGTGGGTCCACCTCACCAAACCCAGGTCAACCGACCGAGCCATGGTGGGACCCACCTATCAGCTCCACTCCACCGACCTCGAGGACCTTCTAGAAGGCTCAGGGTGGCCCCACCTCACAAAGTAGCAGGTCGACCGACCTATGATATGGGCCCACTCAAGGTCGGTTACACTCCACCGACTTTGGCAAGATGTGCAAATGATCTTGGATGTCCATCTAAGGCGGTTTCAATGACGGTTTATCCAAAGGTGGCACTACAAGAAATCAGGGTATGTATGACCACAGCAAATTGTCATGCTAAGGCATCTTTTAGTCATAAAAAGCACGGTATGACGAAAACCAACGCGTCACGCCAGTCGTCATATAACGACCCTCACATAATGTACCTCGTGACGATCTTATGAAACATCATCATATTAGGTATGGATCTTTTATGACAGTCATTTTTTAGCGTCACTTATTGTTACATTTAATGACGTGAATTTCTGTCACATATGGGTTAGTCAACGCGTCACATAACAAATTAACTGTCAAAAATGGTTCGATGGAGCATGTCTTAGAGGATGTTTTTGTGACGTTGTGGCCCTGTCATGTAAAGTTTTGCATATTGTGTGACATCGTATGTTTGTCTTGTTTTGTAGGATAGGTAGACCCATTTTGAGACGGCTATATAGCGTCACACTTAAGCCTCTAGTTGTAAACGACCTTTGCATGCAATTCAGTGACGACACACTGATCTTTCATCACAGATCACAAAAGCATAATTCACAGTTTCACACATATATGTCAGCTGCATCACTCACAGACACAGATCAGAAAAGCATAATTCACATAACAACTCACAGAATACACTGAAGTCCATCCATAGAATTGACACATGCATCCACATAAGTTCCAGGCTCCAACAACATAGTTGGAGCACACTTGTTCAACCACATTAGTTCTAAGGTTCCACCAAGTTGTTCCAACACACAAGCAGATAGAACAGAACAAAGACAAAGTTGCAACGACAATGTAACTTAGACAGAGCCTCATCCTCAGAACTGCTTCACACCTACCTCATCTTTTTTGAAGATTTAGGACAGCTCGTAGCAGTTCATTAGTCTCTTCAAACTTGGTATTCATCACATTCACTTCCTCTTGGGTCTGGCGCAACAAAGTCTGGTTTTCTTGAAGTGCGGCCTGTTGAGCTTGAAGTTGTGCTTGCAACTCTTCTTGCTTCCTAGCAGATTCCTCTCTTTCAGCTTCAAGTCTTGCTTCAAACTCAGCTTGCATGCGTGCTTGTGCTGCTGCTGATGAGGCCTGCCCAGTCTTTGACGCCCGAGGGACACCAATGTTAGGAAGAAAGGTGGATGAACTTTCTGCAACAATCTTGGAGGGAGACATTTGTGCTTCTCGTTCTTCTAGATCTCTTTCCTTCTGTTGCAGCATGTGTTCCTACACACAATGCATGGAGTTAATAATAAGGTCATAGAACAGTGTTGAACTAGGCATCTACTTGAGTACAATACATGTCCCATCATGCTGTAACTTACATATATCTCATTTGCAAGTGGAGTTCGACCACCTTGGGGACTATTCATGCATTCTCCAAAGAAATCAACAGGATCTGGATCCATGTTGTTGTACTTAGGCCTCTGCAACATGTGGATAGATATAACTTATTTGTACAACAATATAGCAAGATGCCAAAACAGGTCAGCAACATTCATTTTTGAAACCATACCTCTAATGATCTTTCATCACAGCTCAGAAAAGCATAATTCAAATATATATCAGCTACTCTACCAGTTTCATCCATTCCTCTTTCAATGATTGCATATATCAGCTACTGTGATTGCATATATCAGCTACTGTACTAGTTATATGGATTCCTCTACTCATGGTTCAAGAAAAATAGTTCAGCAGCATTCATATTATGAATCGTGGGGCCCAAACTCAACATTCATCTTAGAAAGCAAGTGTCCCAAAATCTTCGGGCCCAAAATCAACATGTAGAAATCAGACATATACCAGACATTCACATAGCAAATATGCATATACCAGAAATTCACAACCTGGGAGCTCATTGTAGAAATCAGAGGCCCAAATTCACAATCAGCTACAAAATCCCTTGTTTGCAACTACATAAACAAAAGACATACTATATGTACCAGGATGTATCGATGTGCAATGTAGGACCTAGATCCAGTCCTTTGGTGAAGCTGCACATTGGCACGGTTTACTTTGTTCTTTTCACATCTTTCCTGCAGCACAAGTGCAATATACAGGTTTCATTCACATCCACATGTACAAGTTGCATATATACACAAAATCATAAATTGTCGGGCATGGACCTGATTCTTTGGGTCACACCAGTAGTCCACCAGTTTGATCCATTCCTCTTTGTTCATCTTAGGTGGAGGTTCTTTGGCCAACAGTTGTTCTCTACTCAGTGACTCGTCAAAGTATTTTCTTTTGAGGTGATACCTCGTCTGCCTTACTCCCTTCTTAATGATATCAGTGCAAGCAGCTTTGCTTGGTCCCTCATTCCTAACATCCACCTCCAACCTTGACTGAAGGCACACAAATGATTTGTTACACACAATATTAAAGTGGGAGGAGAGTAATGCAACTAAGTTTTTGGAGGAGGGAAATTGGTGTCTCACCGCCACTTTGTTAAGCACTTTTCCTACTTCAGCCTGTCCCACCTCATTTTGATAGAGCTTCCAAGATGTATAGTTAGGCAAGTTGTCTCTCAGGGCAACACCAGTTTCTGATGCCAGTTTTGCAGCCTGAAGTGGGACCTCAGGTCTTTTCTTGCCTTCAGCCACTTGGATGACCAACTTCTTTCCTCTGCTTAACATCTTCTCCAACCCATGACCCATGGTTTGCTTGCGGACATTCTTTGGTGCTGCTGCATTGGCAAAAAATGAACAAATGTGTTATAGTAGTAAGACTTGTTGATATTCAATGATGAAGCTAAATATTGAAAACACATAATTTGTACCTGGAACTAAGTCATCATTGGTTCCCCTTCATTGGTATGACCCTCAGAAGTAGCTGCATCAAACTGTTCAGCAGACTCATTTATCTCATTGCTTTGCCTGGAGCTTTGACCACCTGGTGAGTGGTCCACATGACCTGTTTGGTTAACACTAGTTGTGGGAGTAGGTTGCAAAGACATGGTAGTACTGGGTCTAGGAGAAATATGCTCAGGGTTTGCACCAGGCACACACATGGCTGCAGTTTGCCTTGTGTATCTATGAGGGCTACCAGATGTGTTATGAATAGGTGTAGAAATGGCTATAGTTTGCCTGTATCTAGGAGGGCTACTAGTTGCGTTATGCATAGGTGAAGACATGGCTGCAGTGGCCCTGGTGAATCTTGGAGGACTAGGCACTGTAGTTGTAGTTTCTGTGGTTAGGCTAGCACTTGTAGTGAGTTTGCCTTGCAGTTGGGTGGTACACTGGTACTTGTAGTGGCATTTGGTTTAGGGTTGGCTTTGGAGGTGTTCTTAGGAGGCAAGGGAAGTCTTGGCTTAGGTGGTCGACGGCCGCCAGGCGATGGCATAGCTGCAGTGGCCCTAGTAAATCTAACTGGTGTGCGTGGTAGCTGCTGGCTGGCAGTCGCCATTGCTGCAGCCTTTTTCTTGTTCTGCTTTGGCCGAGTTCCTGGGACCATCATGGTTACCTGCTTGGAGAAGAAGGCATGTTATTAATTTGGTGAGGCTACCAGGCTACCAGATTAATTAAGAGGCAACATATTTGCAAATAAAGAAACCAGTAACTTCTTGCTGTGCATAGTAATGCATCTTGCCTCATCATTGACCTCATTAGTGAGGTCCGCATCAGAATCATCATCACTGTCAGATTGGATATCAATGTTAGATGTTGGATCATAATCTTTGTCAGATTCTGGAATGTCAGATACTACTTTCTTTCCTTTGTCCTTTTGTTTATAAGCATCTTTAACACACTGTTTTAACACTGGAATACCCAGAGACGCAAATACTTCCTGAACTTATCTTACATTCACATCCTTGCGCACCTCGTACTGGGTTTTTGTCATTTCCTCTATTACTTAGAATGATGAAACATAGAAAGAGTAGAAACTAGATTCAATTTCTGTAAAGGAGTTCACGAACATACTAACAAATTAGTATTGTGTCAAATAGTAGGAATAAAGCAAACTAACAACTAACTTATAGAGCACTAACGGCATGGAATTGAATCACACAAGACACCATATAGCATATGAAATGAAAAACCTACAGCTAGCACTTAAGCCGTTAAGGCATGACATTCAATCACACATCACATGAAGATATAAAAGGGGAAGAGTTTGTAAATATGCAATCATGGCTGGACATAGCATCATATAATACAGCAAGCTACTAACACATTTAGCCTCCTAGCAACTACTAGCATCAACTCTCAAAGATGACAAGCATCTACAACAAGGACAAACACATCAGGCTACATCTAGATTGTCTTCCTCTCCATCTTTCTCTCAAATCTTGATTTCAGGCATCTGTACTATAGGAAACATGTTCAAATAAAGTTTCATATATATGTTGTTCTTATAGTACTTATAACATATCAAATCTTGATTCCAATAAAAAAAGTACTTAAGAAACAAACTAACCTTATGTTGTAATGAAAAGCAACGAACTACCCTACCTAGCTCTAGCATCGGCGGCCAGCGTGAGGACGATGCGACCAAAGAAAATGAAATGTCGCTGCCCTGCTCATTGGGCTGATGGGCCAAGAGTCTGACAGACTGCTATTGATTAGTTAATTTCTATTTAGTCTATGCTAAACTTGGAGGACCTAAAATCTTGGAGGCCTAGAACATGTGCCCACCCTGCACATGCTTTTTTTCGAACCGGAGGCATCCCCCATTTCCATTTCATCAAACGGAAATACATCGAACGCTTGGGGACTAATACGCACAAGGAAAGCTAAACCAAAGCAGCCCTATCGGACGCTTGACCATAGAACGAGACATCATAACCGTAGCAACAGATCGGGACAACCATACAAAAGAGACCAAGAACATGTGCCCACCCTGCACATGCTAATGTACGGCCCTGCACAGAGGCAGGAGAAGCAGTACCTGCTTGGGGACACGACGGTGAGGGCACGACGCTGGACACCTTCAAGACGAGTAGCGGCTGCGTGAGTCCCCTGGACCACAGCTCGCGTGAGATTGGAGACGCGGCGAAGTGGAGACGAGTGGTGGCAGTGTGAGTCCCCCAGCCCGCAGCTCGCGTGAGACCCTCCTCCGCGTCGAACAGCACCACCACCTGCACTTGCTCCGACAAGTCCACGGCCACCGCCACGGCATGCGGCGACGACGACGAGGAGGCGGTGGTGGTGAGTCGCGTTAGGTTGCAGGGAGGGATTCGGAGGCCATTGAATGTGGGAGGAGGAGTAGACCCTGCGCGGCGTCTGGAATGACCGGATCCGTCTACCGGCGGCAGTGCAGAGGGTTCGTAGGCGGTGGTGCGGGGCGGCGGTGGTGCGGGGGCGGCGGGGGCGGCGGTGGTTCGGTGCGCTAGGGGTTTTGGATAAGGGAGGGGGACGGGGAGTGCGAGTGAGACCGGGGAGTGGGATTTTGCATAAGTGAGGGGAAATTTTTGGGGAGAGGGAGGCGGGAGGGGTGTTGTGGCCCACCAGTCGGTGGCAGAGCAAGCGCGGGAGAGCGGTGCGGTGGAGTGGCCAATTTTTGGGCTGATTGGTGGGCCCGCTGTGCCAGTGGCAGAAGCCATGACTGCCCATTTCATTGTACTGCTGCACTGGGGCCCTTATGTCATTGACAGAAAAAATTGAATTATGAATTCAAATACTATTTTGGGGTACTAAATGATTTCAAATGAAGTTGGGCCAAGAAACAAAGTTGTTCAGCACATCTAGACAGAGGTTTTGTATATGTAAATTTTTTTCATATGACTTTGGTTAGTTAGTTGAAAGTTTGAATTTCAAAATTCGAAAACTTGAATGTCCAATTTGAGGTAATCAACAATTCCAATCGACACGACCAAAAATACTAAAGTTTCACAACTCATCAATACCTAACTTTCTTGTATGTACCATTTTTCCATCCGACAATGTGATTAAAACTTTGTTCTCAAATTTGACTCATCTCTTCATGGTTACATTTGAAACTATAAGAGAGATGTATAGAATTTGAGAACAAAGTTCTAATCAAATTGTCGGATGGAAAAATGGTACATACAAGAAAGTTAGGTATTGATGAGTTGTGAAACTTTGGTATTCATAACGTTTCTGGCCGAACCCGTTTTGGCAAAGATTAAAAAGTGAAATGGTGACTGCATGACGAACTCAGTGAGAGAGAGGGTCAATACAATCCAGGGCCCACTTGTCATTGAGACAATGGACCCACATGTCATCGTTAGAGAGGTGAGATTATCCTTTGCTCTCGGCCTTTGCTTTTTTTTAGAACAAAACATAGCACACCTCACCTGCCCTCTCTCTCCGGCACCACCTCTCTCTCGACACCAGCCTTCCCTCGCCGGTGAGCGAGCAGTCACCGGCAACCGCACCTGCCGGCCCGCCGACCCAGTCCGCAAGCAACCTGCTACAACCTCTACCACAGCCCATCTCGCCAACCAGACCACCACACCCTCACCGACGTCCCTAGCTGGTCCCCTCGCCGGCGACAGAGTGGGCCAGTCATTGGCCTCGCCCAATCTACAGCGGGAACTCCCTGCAGATGTGAGGAACTCCAGATCGAGCATATGTGAGGAACTCCCTGCAGATCGAGCTTAGACACCGGCGGCGGTGCATAGGCTTCGTACGCGAGGTGGTACAGCCTCGCCGTCGGCCTCCCTGCAGATGGAGTATAGCTGCTACATCCTCGCCGTCGGCCGAAGCTGCTGCATCTCCGGCCACCATAGTTAGTACATGGCCGGTACATAAAGAGGAAGCTACAGCAAGTGCCTCCAGCAAGTGTTGAAGGTGAGATGATTGTTTTAGAAATTCATGTTATCTAAATTGGGACTACCAACTGCCTGTTAATTTGCTTGTATAAATAATAGGGTGGTAAATTCTTGCAGGACAAGATGGATAGAAGCTGGGTTTATAATAGTGCCCCATTTTCACCTATCTTTTTAGTGGGTCTTCAACAATTCATGGAACATATCAGAGGAAGATACAATGTAGATGAGAAAATCAAGTGCCCATGCCGGAAATGCCTGAACCAAATAGAAAAAAGCCAAGTGGACGTACAAGAGGATATCGAACTCAACGGTATCTCCAGGTGCTATACTAGGTGGATTCACCATGGAGAGGAAGCTGATGACTTAGGACTGGATGATTGTGGACCAGCACATGTTGTCCCTGAAGTTGTGTCATGGGATGAAAGTGACCAGGCACCACATGATGACTTAGGACTGGATGATTGTGGACCACCACAAGTAGATGGTACCATGGAGTTCAGGGGTTGATTCAAGATTTGCACGCCGCAGCAAGCCATGGCTTTGGCGGTAACTTATACAAACAAATCATGGAAGAGGCAAAGTGTGAACTATATCCAGGTTGTGCCGAGGAGTCTAGGCTAACTTTCATTATTAAGTTGCTGCATATAAAAGTGTACAATCAGGTAACAACATCTGGGTTCGATGCATTCCTTGAGTTGCTTTCGTCATCTTTGAAGAATGTGCCCGGGCTTCCTAAATCATACAATGAAATGAAAGCAGTGATTCGGAAGCTTGGTTTCGGTTATGTTTCTATTGATGTGTGCAAGTATGATTGCGCCTTGTTTTGGAAGGACCATGCAGGTGATGATCGTTGCCCAGTTTGTGGATTCACAAGATGGAAGGTAAACATGGAGGGCAAAAAAAAAGTTCCTCACAAGGTCCTCCGTTACTTTCCAATAATTCCACGCCACCAAAGGTTTTTTATGTCAAAGGAATGGGAAAATTATGCAAGATGGCACAAGGAAAATGTAACAGAACCAACCAAATTATAAGAGATTAAGCCTAATAGTGACCATTTGCATAGTCGAACTATCACGCTTAAGCCCATACAATCCCGGTAGTCCGTGAAATCTCGAAGGATTTCAAACCACACATCACATATACAGCCAAGATCGTAATAAGTTTAGCGGTCGCCATCCACAAGCACATCCAGATTACAACATTCATAAAATACATCGGAGTGCTTAAAGTTATTACAAACCAAGTTCTTCAAGTAGCGGAAGCTTCATAGTTTGAAATTACAACACACACAATAAGTCTGATACAGTGCCATAGTTCGGTCATTCCCACAAAAGCAAAAGAAGAGACGGAGTGACCATCGCCCTTGGTCTAGTCATCACCCATAGCTGGGTACAGACAGAGGATGCAATAACCATAGTACATTTGACCATCTGCAAAACAACATGGGAATAGAACCCTGAGTACAAGAAGGTACTCAGCTAGACTTACCCGTCATAGACTTAAAATAAAGACTCATACAAGGATCATGAAGGCTATTTAGTGGGGTAGCTGACAACCATTTTGCAAAGACCGCAAGGTTTTATTACCCAACCTACATAAATCTTTTCTTCTTTAAATCTGCTCAAGTTGAAAGTATCATTATCTATTACCTAGGTTTGCTCCTGTACTATTACAAGCAAGTATGAGACTATGATAGTACCTCATCACAGCAGTCATAAACCCGTTTCATTATAACCCAAGTATTCCATAGTCCTTACTAGAAACTAGCCCTGGCCCCTGTACCCATGGTCTTCAGCATCTTTGGATTCAAGCCCCTCTAGAAACTAGCAATCTTCTTGGCCTCCGTGTTCACAAACTCAGGGGCATAGCGAGCGAGATTGTTGAAGGCATGTAGATATTCTTTCACAGATTTCGTCCCTTGGGACAGCCTCATGAACTCCCCAACCTTCATTTCAACCACACCAGGAGGAATATAATTTCCCCGGAAAGCGGTGGTGAAGCGGTTCCAGGTGATTGGTGTCCCCTCTGGGTAGGCGGTACGGTGATGGGACCACCAAATCCCAGCGGGTCCTTGCAACTGATGTGCCGCATACTCAGCCTTGAGTTCTTCTGTCATTCGGAGAAGACGAAATTTCTGCTCCATAGTGTTGATCCACTCATCTGCTTCGAGCGGTTCCAAGGCCTCCTTAAAGATTGGTGGCTTGGTATCCATGAAGTCCTTGAACGAACTGTACTGGTTGACCTCCCGACCACCCTGATTATCTCCACGACGGGTGTTGTCAGCTATGTTGCGCAAAGCTTCTTCCATGTTGCGCTGCATCTGTTCCATGTTGCGTTGGCTTCCCAGAAACTGCGCGAAAAACACATCCGCAGTGTACGGGGGAGGCGGTGGTGGTGGTGGCGGTGTTGGTGCTCTGTCCTCAATCCGTTGAGCCCCACTTCCGGATGTACCTGTTCCAAGGCCCGGATTGCTGCTACCCCCGCCACGTGTTTGTACCATCTGCGTGGCGGTGTTGGTGCTCTGTCCTCAATCCGTTGAGCCCCACTTCCGGATGTACCTGTTCCAAGGCCCGGATTGCTGCTACCCCCGCCACGTGTTTGTACCATCTGCATATGCCAATGATAAGCAATCATTAGGAGTTGCCATCAATCGGTAGAAAATGTGTAAAATCGTGCCATACTGAATTTACTGAAGGAATAAATTCACACAATAAACAAAGGCACAACAACTCATTATCCACGCACAACATCACTAACAGATTACTTAACATTCATGCAACAAGGTTCGCGTACATCCAACTTGCCAGCATACATACACTGGACTTTCAGCATCAACTCATAAATTCTTACACAGCCCAGATCCAAAAGTACATGACATGCCACGCAACATACATCCCAAAAGAGGGAAGACTAGCTCTAGAGCCCTAGCATCTACTCGCTGTGGTCACTGTCCATGCCAGAGCCATCCTCATCCTCGTCACCACTAGTAGCTGCTCCTATCTCGGGATCCGCGTCCATCTCGTCCTCAGAGTCTAGCTCCGCTGCTCCAGGCAGGTGGTGAGGGTGGAGCTGGTTATGCAGCTGGTGGATCTCCTCATGCAAGTTCTCATTGTACTCCTCGGCATTAGCTAGCTGCTGCTCTAGCTCTAGCTGTCGGGCCCTCAAAGTGTCCTCCTCGTGCCAGGCTTCATTCCTCTGTCCAAGCACATGGACTAGCATGCGCTCGCAGTTCCTGTGAGCAGTAGTCACCCTGTCCTTCTGCTCCCGTACTGCAAGCAAGTCCTGACTCAGCTCACTGTTCTTCTGGACTGCCTGGTCTCTCTCTCTGGTCACACGAGCCAACTCTGCCTGTAGCCTCTCAACCTCAGAGTCAAACTCACGCTGCAACTGACGCTTCTCATCCTGGACGGTGAGAAGAGACCCGGACAAGCGACCCAAACAACGCTCCAGGCCTCCATAGGTCTTCATCAACGCGTACATGGCACTCATAGCTGCACTGTCACTGTGCTGGTCCTCATCCGCACTCCTCTCTAGAGCATTCACCTCGGACTGATCCCACACCGAAGTGTAAGGGTCACCCCGGGGAAACACCCCAGTGAAGGCGTGGGCCAGCTCCTGTGGAAACCTCTCCATGAGGTCCCTCAGAACTGCGAAAGCTGCCCTGCTGGCACCGTGGAAAGGCGTGACACCTCGGGACTCGTACACCCAACCGCCCCAAGCAGGGTCTCCTCCACTGGTAGGGACAACTGCCTCGATCCCCACCAGGGTCTCATCACCAAGCGGCTCCTTATCCCAATAGTAGCGAGGCTCCCTTCCTTCGGGATACCCCATCGAACCGAGCACCCTCCAAAGCAAAGTGGGCATCCCAAACTCCTCTAGGAACTTGCTCTTATGTCGCGAGCTCCTAGCTGCCAACGGATGGCGAGGGGCCCGCCCACCAGTGGACTTGCGAGCTGTGAGCCTAGTGCGTGCCATCTGCTGCAAATGGAATACCGTGGGTAAGAGCGAGGATTACCTTTAATTATTTTATTTAGAATTGGGACAGATTAAAATAAGGGGGAAAGTAAGCAATGATATGACATGAACATGATGCATGCACGAACTTACGATCTCACAAACTTAGAAAACAAAGTAACACTAAGCGGTATACGCGGTGGCACACAACGTTCTCTCATAATGTAACTAGCGTTCTAAGCGAGAACGTGGTTAGTGTACCTGCAGAAAACTCATTTCAGCCCACCCACAGTATGGTCGTGCATAACAAAATTTAAAACTATACACTTCACATACATAGACACCCGTCCATGCATGTGACGTGTCACTACCCACATCATCGCCCTAATGACGGCATCGCCTCTCAGGACGGAATTCCCAGCATGCGGTACTGTTCCCAAGACACACCAACATGTGTGCATGACACAGCACCTGACAACACTTCCCTAGACCGGCAGTGTATCCGATCATGCTCTCACAACTCCCACTTACCATGGCGTAGAGGAAGAATTGATCCATACATTACCACTCAAATGAATGGCACTCATACTATTGCACGCCGTATGAGCGACGAAATAAAAATATGATGCATTAACCCCCAAGTCAGTACTTAGCTAGCCACCTTAGAGTCCTTAACTGGGCATAAAGGATATGACCATGGCACACTAGATAATTTTTTTCCAAAACTTAGTTTAACACCTTGATCTTCATTAATTACTAAAATCTTTCATTAAACCGGTTTAGACTTTTGTTTAGAACGTACTTATGAACAGTAACTCGCTAAACCTTGCTCCGATGCCAGCTGTAATAGAACCGACCAAATTATAAGAGATTAAGTCTAATAGTGACCATTTGCATAGTCGAACTATCACGCTTAAGCCCATATAATCCCGGTAGTCCGTGAAATCTCGAAGGATTTCAAACCACACATCACATATACAGCCAAGATCGTAATAAGTTTAGCGGTCGCCATCCACAAGCACATCCAGATTACAACATTCATAAAATACATCGGAGTGCTTAAAGTTATTACAAACCAAGTTCTTCAAGTAGCGGAAGCTTCATAGTTTGAAATTACAACACACACAATAAGTCTGATACAGTGCCATAGTTCGGTCATTCCCACAAAAGCAAAAGAAGAGACGGAGTGACCATCGCCCTTGGTCTAGTCATCACCCATAGCTGGGTACAGACAGAGGATGCAATAACCATAGTACATTTGACCATCTGCAAAACAACATGGGAATAGAACCCTGAGTACAAGAAGGTACTCAGCTAGACTTACCCGTCATAGACTTAAAATAAAGACTCATACAAGGATCATGAAGGCTATTTAGTGGGGTAGCTGACAACCATTTTGCAAAGACCGCAAGGTTTTATTACCCAACCTACATAAATCTTTTCTTCTTTAAATCTGCTCAAGTTGAAAGTATCATTATCTATTACCTAGGTTTGCTCCTGTACTATTACAAGCAAGTATGAGACTATGATAGTACCTCATCACAGCAGTCATAAACCCGTTTCATTATAACCCAAGTATTCCATAGTCCTTACTACGAGGACAGGGCTCATGTCAAGTGCTCACTATCCAGGAGCGATGGCGATTCGAATCGATTTCTAACCAGCTGGCGAGGTATTCCCCACACAAACCACACTCACTGATCAAGTGAGCTACAGATCACCGTATTACACTATCCAGGACCAATTCGCGGGTTCGGCAGGCACCGCCAGTACCCGAGGACCGTTCCGGCGACCGAGGTATCCAAGGTATACCAAGGTTGCGCGCCGCGCCCTCGTCGTTCTCCTCAACCACCACCAATACAGCGCATGGCGGCTCGATTCCCGGCCCGGATAGTGTTCAGGCTTCGCGGTCGGAACGACTTATCCTTCCAGCTAAGTGTGGGGCATGCGTTCAACATGACAAGAGGGCCGTCAACGATTGGTCCTTAATCGACACAGGCAGGGGCACCATGGTTAACCCACCATAAGACCCTGCCCGGTCTCCAATTACATTCCACACTTGGTTATTTCTTTCCCCAAGCAACCACTGCTTAAACAAGCAGGTATCCACCTATATCTCGCAGGTGACAGGACATCACCCGACTTCTACCGGACTAAGCAAGCTAAGCATAGACTCCGCGCCTGTCTACATAGGACAAGGTAGATAAACGAGCAGGGATAACAAGGAGTACATATGCAGCAACGGTATCAGGCAACTCCTATCACTTAATATGCAATACAGTAGAACAGGTATAACACTTTATATAAGTTAGCGAGAATAGGGAGACTTAGAATGCTCCGGGGCTTGCCTTTCTCAAACGTGCTGGGTCGGTGATCCGGACACTCCTGCAATTCCTCTCCGGGTTCCTGTGCTTCCGGAGGTTCCTGCTCCTGAAGCTCCTCGGGTTCCTCGGTTCCCACCTCGTTCTCCTGCGAGCCTGTATGATGCATACATGCTCATGAGGGGAGTGCGAGATGCCCGAGTGGATGCTTACATGAGGGAGTACCAAAGGAGTCATGTTATGATGCATAGGTAATGCACTTGGTCATGCTTATTACAAGGTAGTCAACATCATCCAAGAATAAACATTTGAATCAAACATCTATTACATTCTCTTCTATAATTATTTTTCAAATGAAATCAGCAACCTACATGATGCTTCAAAGATACACCAAACCCAACTTAGTCCATTCAACCTATATATACAACCATTCATAGTTTTCTTTATTCATTTCTAAGCCCATTAAAATGACATGCAATTCTGTTCATCAATAAATTCCAGAAAAATTACAGGAGACTACTAGCTAATCATAAAGTCTACTGTAAATTTTTCATAATTTTTTGGTTACTTATTTTGAGCCACAAAAATCACAAGATTAATGAATAAGGCAAGTATAATCACCCTACTGTGATATAAGTGTCAAACAACAGATTTCATATTTTTAGAATTTATCTAATATCATAAGAAATACCCACAAAATTTTCCAGATTTATTGCATGACCCATTTAATTATTAAAAATCATAAAGCACTGCCATGCAAGCATTTAAATTACCATAAATTCATTTATACACCAAATAATATGTAACAATATTTTCTTAGTGAGTAAACACACATGCAGAGCCAGCAAACAAGTTTCACATTTTTCTCAGCCATATTTCATTTACTATGCATTTTCCAAGTTTAACAAAATCATGGATAAAATATATTTACACCGAAAAGTTGCTCCAACATGACATGCAATTACATCAAACTGTAGATCTGGAAATATAGAGCACACCAAAATTTATTTCATTCAATTTGGAGCTGTAGAACTCAAGATATAGATTTTACAAAGTTTAAATCAATTTCTGGAAAACACTTTTTCAAGAAAACCGACGAAAAACGCTACGCTCACCCAGATCTACACCCACCGCGGTACCCCTGCGACTGACAGTGGGTCCCCGACCCCACCAGTCAGCGAAACCGAGAGGGAGCTCACCTCCGACGAGCGGATCTCGCCGGCGGTGAGGTCTCCGGCCACGGGGTGAGCACCAACGTGCTCCCCGCAGCGAGACGCACCCAGCGGTACCCTTGGATCGACCAGAGGACGGCCGGAACACCTCCGGCGAGCATGCATGGCGGCACGGCGGCGCTGCTCGCCGTGGCCAGGCTGCTCCGGCGCGGTAGAGCGTGCGCAAACGCCTCTCCGAGCTTCCTCACCTTCCTACCGACCTAGCGCAACAGAGAACGAGCGAAAAGACGCAGGGAAACACTAGATCCGCCACGGCGGAGTACTCCGGCGAGCTCGGGGTAACTCCGGCGAGCGATTCATGGTGCTCGACGGACTCTCACCTCGGTAGAACGTTCGCACGAGCTTACCCTAGCGACGGCGAGTGCCCTGGTGCTCTCGGCGTCGAGCTTGATGCTCTGGTGTGGCCGGCGACGAGCGGCGGAGCTCTCTCCGGCAATGGCGCGCGGAGGAGCGGCTGCTGCGGCGCGGTTCGAGCGGAGGAGGAAGGAGAAGGAGGGCGCGGGGGAGACAGGATGGAGGGAGTGGCCTGGGAGCCTGCGCCGGCGTCCCGACCAGGGGGGGTTGGAGGCCGGCCGCGGCGCGTCCAACGCCGGCGTACGACCGCCACGTGGCCGGCGCCGGGTGGAGCAAGGCGGGCGCCGCGCGCGCGGGAGAGAGGGGAGGGGGAGCGGGCCGCGCTGCCCAGCTGGGCCAGAAGGGAGGCGGGTCGGCCCAGCAGCGCCTGCCCCTTTCTCTTTTTTTTTGAAATTTCTTTTCTCCAAATTCTTTCTAAATTCATTTGGACCAATTTAAAATCATTTTCACCTCTTGTTCCCAAAAACAAAGTTGTTCCAAAACAAAAACTCTACCACTTTGCTTTAACAAGCAAGACCAAATTCCAAACAGAATTTGAATTACAAGTTAAACTCAGTTCTAGGTTTTAAATAAATTCTTTTTGGATATTTTTGTATAAATTCCATTTCTCAATTTCCATAGCTCCAAAAATTGCACAAAAATATTCTTAATTCTTCTTACACCTAAAGCAACCTAATTTGAATATTTCACTATTTTAGAAACAAGTATCATATTTTTAACATATTTAAACTCATGAAGTGAAGCACATCAAATCATAATTTGACAAGAGTGTCATGCTCATGATGCTTATGCTTGATGGAATGCTTATGCATGGCTTTGGTGAGACTAAGTGCATGCTTAACACCTAGGGTGTTACAGAAAAGAGGGTACAAGTTGAGAATGAAATGAGACACCCTGCTGATGGGAAAGCTTGGAAAGAGTTTGATGAGACTTTCAAGTCTTTTGCAGATGATCCCTTAGGGGACCGGTGCAGTATGGATGGATGTATCCTATTGATAGGAGATTAGGTAGCTTTAAGCGTTTTATCCGCAATAATGCAAGACTTGAAGGATCTATTGCAGAGGCATACACGGCCTATGAGTGCATGACCCAGTGCTCAACATATTTCAGTGACTTCATTTCTAGGTTCACTAGGCCTGAAAGAAACTTAGATGCAGAACAAATCATCTCACCTCAGGGTTACTCTATTTTTGATCATGGTATTAATCTATTGGGTGCTTCAAAATTTCACTATGATGCTAAAGACTATGACTCCATGGTTTGGTTTGTCTTAAATAACTGTGAGGAGGTTGACGAATACAAAGAGTGAGTAATTGTTGTCTCATTACAGCCATCTTTATCCAATGCTAGTGTCACAAAAAACCAATTAACTTCTTCCTTTGTAGCATGTATAGGGAACAATTACAACATCAAGGGGTCAACAATGTTGAGCAAATGATGTCAACACACTTCCCTGCATGGTTTGAGGATCATGTGTGTGCACCTTGTACAACAATGACTTGCAAATTTATTACTTACATCATTATGAGAGCCACTAATTTGGTATGGTTTGAACCTGCAGATTACCAGATTGAAATACGAAGGGTCAACAAAAGTAGATAAGGACCTATACTCACTCGCATGTCGGCCGGATAAGCGTGTGCGTTCATACACAGCTTGTATATTCAACGGGGTATGATATCACACTATGGCTCGTGATCAAAACAGAAAGACACAAAACTCCACCATACAAACAGCAGGTACTCACAGTGATAACACAATTGACTTCTGTGGGACAATCACAGACATTATTGAGTTGACTTATAGTAAGAACAACAATGGACAAAGAACTGTTATCTTATTAAGGTGTGAATGGTACAATCTTGAGGGAAGGACATGCCAGATGAAAGATGATGGTTACTTCAAGAGCATTAACATCCAAGGCCGATGGTACAAAAATGATCCTTTCATTCTAGCTACAGAAGCTTCACAAGTATTTTTCTTGGAAGATACAAAGTTTGGTCCATCCTGGCGAGTGCTACAAGAATTTGGCCACCGACATATATTTGATGTTGAAGAATCCAACACAAACCAGCCAATAAAAGAACAAGTACAGATGAGATGTCAGGAGGCATACCAAGAGGAAAATATTTTGTCAAGAGATGGTGCAGTGGGAGACATTGATCCTGATATGGATATGTTGCACATTGATAATGAACCAGGCAGTCCTATTAGTAGACACCTTGTTGAGGACATCCGTTGACAAGAACATACAACTCAAGGTGAACAAGTAGACAATGATGATGAAGATGAAACCTACCTTGAGTACCATACTCCAGATGAAGGGAATACTTCAGGAGAAGATAGTGATGATGACTGAACTTTACATTTCTGGATGGTTATTTTGATGTATTTGAATTATGCTACTACATTTGCTTCTAAAATTATAAGATTGTATTTGAATTCTATTTTCAATATATACAATGGTTCTATTTCATTGGATGCTCGATTTATGATGGAAGTTACATTTAAGCTATATTGTTCCCCAAAATTCATGGTGGAAGTTTTAGGACCATTGCACTGTCATGAAATGCCTAAATGAATCTCATATTGTTTATAAAAATGTTTTTATGACCATAAAAGGTTGTCATGGAAAGTGCACATTTTGTCATCATATATATATTTTTATATATATATGTGCTATAACCTGCTTGCATATACACTATCAAAATTTCACCCAAGACAGGTCACATACATGACAAATGCACATGTTATATATTCAAGCACACAAGAGATTTCCCAGAGCACAGAGGCCAATATTTCATACCAAATCCATCAGACACAACAGGGAACAATACAACATGCATGTTCTTCTTCAGCAGTACAACTACATTATAGCCAAATCTAACATAATAGGTTCCAGTACATCATTCTCTTCAACATACACCTTCATTAGCCTTGCCTACTTGAACACTAAAGCTACAACCAATAAAATGGCCAACAGTAGAAACAGTGTTACATTCACACATCCACAGACTAGACAAATGCAGCTTGCCATGCCATGCTTGTTCTTCACTACCACTTCATTCAGCTTGTTGAGGCTTTCGGTGAAGCTTTCAATCTTGCCTACGTCCTTGGCAACTTCTATCGTCCTCGCAGCTGATTGTATATATCCATTATCCTCTAGATAGAGCACATATTCTTCCTCAAACCAATAGCTAGAACATGTCCCCTGCACCACATTGCAAATCAATTAAATTTGGTCAACGAAGATTAAAAATTGGGGTCCAAAATAACTGTCATAGCCAACAGCACTCACATAGCTTTGCCTAGCACACTTGAAGTATCTTTTTCCACGGTTAACCTCAGATTTTATGGTAGTGGCAGCAAACACCCTCCTATCCTTACATTCAGGGCACTTTATCAATGGCAACTTCGAGACTTCATCAATCGGCGCATCCGGATCGACAGTTCCGGACATGTCAGGTGGTGATGTCCGCTGAGTGCGAGCAGTACATGACGACACCTGAGACATGAGGCCTGATTGAGAGACATGGGCTCATTAGGTCAGCGAGAAACATTTCCTCTTGAAAAGCATGGACAATTTATCATTGCCATTGGAAATAAGCTTAGAATAGCTAGAACATGAACAACAACAAAATTGGCCTCAACATCCATCAGTGCTTAGGGGGTGATGAGCTACTAATAATCATTCAATCTACATCAATTATCTGATAAAATTGATCAATTGCAACAAAAAATGGTCCTCAACATCCATCAGTGCTTAGGGGGTGATGAGCAGAGGGGGGACGGGGAGGGGGATGAGGGCGCCACTACCTACAGAGGGGGGACGGGGAAGGGGATGAGGGCGCCACTAGCTGTAGTGTCACGATGGTCACCGGAGAGCCCTCAGCTGCCGCCCGGACGCCGCGGTGCCTCCGTCTGTGCACTAGGGTTCACCGGCTGGGCGCGCGCCGACAGCTGGGGGACCTGACAAATCTCGCTCGGTCACCAACGCCGCTCGCCAGATCCCGCCGCACGCCCGCTCACCACCGCCCGCCCGCCACCGCCGGTCGCAGCTGGAGGAGCTGGAGAAGTGGGGATGAGTGAAGGGGAGCAGGGAGTGAGGAGTGGGGAGTGGGGATGAGTGGGTTTTCACCAACGGGAGGAAAAGAAACATAGAAAAATAAGCAAAAAAGTGATGGATGTTACCTAGATGTGGCACTGAAGACTTTTGTGAACTAATGATGTGACCGACTAAGTGATGATGGCCTTGCTAGCTAGCCCAAGTGGTATGCCACTGATGGACTTTTGTTAGCCTCCCAAGTGGGCATAGTTAATCTAGGATGAAACCATATGTGGTATGGTACCCTTAAATGTTATGGCTTGAACTGCACTATGCATATATATATATATATATATATTATATTGATGTGGGATGTGTTGATGAAACTATGTGTGGTACCCTTTAAAGATCTTGCTTCAACTGCACTTTGTTTATATATTATATAATCTAATCTCAAATATTTGCACATTTGTTGTGATTAAATTGCGTATCAAGAATAGATGTTATGAAATTTGTTGCCATATGCAATTATTCTCTTATTAGTGAATATCTGTCATGAAATGCCCACGGTTCATGCCAGTGCACACATCACAATATATCACAACTGGTCAATGCTTGGGTCCACCAGCAAGGGGTTTGGCCTGTCAATTATTGAATTACAAACACATCACAACGCTAAACAGTCATAAAAAGACAGGCCCCAGCGTCACCAAAAACTGAACCATCAACCGTCTCACGGGGCCACACAATTGTGACAATATTTGATGACTTTATTTGACAACAAGAACCAGGTCGTCACAAATATATGGCCTCTCCTCTAGTTGTGACGACACAAATTTTTCCCGTCATAAAATAGAACATTATATGACAAAACCAGGCACCGTCACAACGAATTTTGTCATAAATACCCCGATTTCTTGTAGTGTGGAAAAGTGGGAAGCACACGGATCGTTGACGTGGCAGACCCTCTACTCTCCCTATAAATAGAATCTGCATCCACCCACTTAGTGGTGTGTGTTTTCAAGTTAGCTCTAGCTTTCCAGTTGTAAGTGTTAGTGTTAGTCTAGTGTGGGAGTTAGAGTTGAGTCGAGCGAAGCTTGGAGTCTCTGGAGTCGTCTTCTGGAGAGTTTGGTATTCCTCTCTACCTTTCCTCTTGTAAGACTTTGAGTACTTAATATACTTACTTTTCCTTAGTGCAATATTCTATTGTAGTGTCCTAGTCTATCTTGTAGTAGTTGTTGGGTATTCTTAACGTCATCACCAAAAATAGACTTAGTTTTCTAATTCTGATAACGGCGCCAAAAATGCCAAACCTATCCCTCATGCCACTTAAACCAAGTTGTCATCCCCAGCATGACATGAGAAACGCGGTATTCAAATATGCAATTGCTCATCTAGATAAATAACAAATGGGATCTGCAAGCGCACAAATTAATACCGATGTCGCATTTTAACCGGGAAGTATTCCAGGTATCGTTATTTATATTTTTACCACTGGGAAGGGATTAGTAATCCTCAATGTGGATTATAGAATGGAATATAAGATTGAGTATCTATCATTGCATGTATAATTGAGAATATTTATCTAACTCTTTCATACAGGGATAAGTGTCACATAAAGGATATATAAAGTAATGAATAGTGACAAAGATAATCTGATCAGCATAACTTAGCCACATAATAAATATGATAAGTACCTCAATTAGATATTCTAGCAAGTCATTAGCATGGAATTAGAACGAACTACAAGAATATTTCCTAAGTTATTCTTAACTATATAGTCTAGCATATCATAGTTTAGTGCAATTATACTTAGCAATCATTGTGAGACAGGACTACGCCCATGCATAGTGATATTAGCAAGGAATATGAGAAACATCGTAATCACTCCCCTGTAATAATGTTGCTCTGCCAGCCCAATACACGAGAGGGGGACTATATAAGAATCAATGGAGGTGTCACTACCACGAACTACACCACGATGTGGCATATAGGGTACAATTGCAGATAAATACGGTATAAGCACCACGCCTACACAATATCTATCATTTACCCATGGATTTGATGGAAAAACGCTATACGATCCTAAACATGTATATAATTTCAATCTAACTAAGCCAAGTATATAACTATGATAAACTAAGAACAATATAATTGTGAATATAAACAAGTAGAGCAAAGTCATAATCAATATATTGAAGTACAACAAAGTCATATTCATAATATTGAAGAACAAAGATGAACAATTGAAGAACAATAGAGAATTACCAAGAATCCTCTTGACAGATCCGGAAACCAATCAAAGATTGACTCCTTCTAGTTCTAATCCTATGTAGCTATGCTAATCTAGATGTCTAATTGATGTGGTGGCTCTAGGGCTTGATCAGTGGCTTCTTCTCCCTTGATGAATAATGAATTAGGGTTGAGAGGTCCCCTCCTCCAGGGGCAGGGGGTCTGGTTTTATAGTCCTTCCAAGTGAATATGGGCTGTTGGATCAAACCGACATTGATTGAGCGGTTATCTTTGATCCTTTAGGTCGGTGGAGCTTGATCCCGAAAGAGAGTCCTGATTGGACTCCAGCAGGGGGCGGGTGCCCTGGGCCAGGCCCCGTTCCGCCTCCGCTTTGTTCCTGTGGCTTCAGGAGTCTTCTAGATGTAAGATAATTGCGTGGTACATTAATATCTCTATGTAATCCTGACGTGTGGGTCTTTCTTCCGTATTTCCTGATACCCCTCTGCAGAAATAGACAAATACCAAAACTCGTGGAATTCTGTCAGATAAAACCCTAAGTCTGGATGTTGATTTCATTTGGATCTTTTTCTTTGTTTATTTGTTAATTAAATTTGATACTTAAGGACCGTCGACAAACTCCCCCAAGCTTACCTCTTGCTCGTCCCTGAGCAAGGATAATCTCAGCGATGGATCAAAAGTTGTTGTAATGCCTTTGAAAGTTGATGGTACACATGCTTTTAAATAAGATCTCATCTCTAAGTAAGAGTAAACTGTCAAGACTTAAAACTTATTCATTTTACCTTTCACCAGGGGACTTGCAACCGTCACTTCTGTCTTGAGTAGTTAAAAGATAGAACGGTCTAATCAAGTGTCATGTCTCTTATTCTTGATCAGCTATAGCTCTGGAGTTTTTGCAGATTTTCAAATAAAACTCAAAGATTCCTTGTATGATTCTCTCAGATCTCTCATTTGTGGTATTTCTGGATCCTTACCAAGGCAGTGATGGTATACGCCTCTTCTCAAAGTATGTAGTATTTGTAGTATAAGGCATAGTGACATTGCCTTCTCTCTCACCCTACTCTAATAAGGCTTTAATATGTGGAGCTCATAGGTGGGAGATAAAATATACATACTCACAAGACATCTATTGTATAGTCAAACCCTGGATCCAAAGTAACAAGTCAATAAGTCAAATCAAGATGTGCATGTGTGGCGAATGAATGGTGTATGGTGATGATGTGATAACAATGGTGAAAGTCTAATTCTACTTTGGCTCTTTTGAGGGGATACATACCTTTCTTGCTCTTGGAAACTCTTGAGAATGAGATGCTCTATCTTTTCTTTTTCTCTCAGGTGGGTATTTTGTACCCTTAATTCTACTGTCGGACACTTGTCCATTTTTACCTCTCATCTCACTTTTTCTTTTCTTTTGAGGTTTCGGGCACTTGCCCCTTTTTATTTCCTCGTATTTCTTCTTTTTTTAGAGCACTCATTTCCTGAAATAATATAGCAAGTGGTAGTAACCAAGATAACTTGATCATTTATTTCACAGGGGAAAAATAGAAATATTTTTGGCTATTCTCTCCCGGATTAGGAGTAGAATATTTTTGGGTGGTTCTAGAGATGGAAATGGGTGGATATATGTGGATGCGTACTCCCGGAGTAGAAGCAGCATGTGTGAGTGAACGTGCAAGTAAATCTTGATTTAACCACATGACAAGCTCCTAAGGGTCTACACAGCTTGACCACACTCAATGCTTATAAGTAGTAAAAAGTAAATGTGTGGCTCAAAGTCTAGCAAGCATGTATATATGGCTATGGTAGGAATTTAAACTCTCATCATACAGGAACTCATCATGCAATATTTTAAAGATTTTTAAAGATAAAATTCTCCATAATTCTAGCATCTCTAGGAACACATAAACAACAGCTCAACCTTCCCATATCATATCCATTAACAACCTACACTTCAGATCAAGTTCTCTTCCCACAAGTTTAAGTTTAGAGCAAGCTTTAGATTATGACAGTTCTGTCTAAACTTGAGAGAGAACTTTAAAAAATTTTAAAATTAGGCAGAGCAACTATTCATCATATCCATGCTAGAGTTTTCTTATTAAGATTCAGTTTAGCATAGTCACTTTATTTATTTATTAAGCAAACTAAGCAAAAGATATATATATAAGCACAAAATCTTTATTTGGTTTTCCATAGTTATGTATTTTAATACAGTATAAGTATAAAGATAGATAGAAATACTTAGCGAGATAAATGGGGGTGCTCTCCCCCAAGCTGAATTTTGATGTAATTTCTTTTGATATAGCTAGCAGGTGGCAGAGGTGTATTTGAAAGTCGGCAGTATCCTGACAACAATTAGAATGTCCTCCGTCTGCTAGTCTTCTTGATTCTTAAATTTTGTGGAGCTCAAATAGAGAACAAAGCTTTGTGGAACTGATTAGGTATTAGCATAAATATCTAGCCTTTATCATGTTGAGTCTCCTCAATAAATATTACTCCCTATTTTTATATTTTCGTTTTATAAAGCAGAAAACAAATATTTATTTTATTTTTATGCCACCACAGTGAATGTACTTATGGGTTTTATGCCACTCGTATACTCGCATGGGGCTTACTATTTTTTAACATTTTTATTTCCTTTTTAAGATAGTATGAACATGATTAACTAAGCAAACTATTTTAAATAATTAAAAGGGAAAGGATAACTACCAAGTTTACCTCTTGGCAAGGTGTTCGGTGTTTTTAAGTCCTCCGAACGGGACTCTCCTCTTTCTCAATTGTCTTGGGATTCGTTGGGTGGCATAGTCGGTACTTCCGGCAGTGCCTCCTCTTCATGTATAGTTATCTTCTCTCTCCACCCCTGACTTGGTGCTACGGTCTCCTCTGGTTAATTCTGTTTAAACTGTATGTCTTCTGACCTTACCACTTGTCCTTCATAGTCTGCCCATCCGTCCTTGATGATCTGCCTCCTCTGGTTGCGGTTGCGTCGTTTTCTGACCTGCTTAGAGTCTTCAACGATATAGTTAGGGTCAGTAAAATAGCGGCGTACCTTCTCTGAGGGGAAGTGCATATAGACTTCTCCAGTTCCAATGTAGATGATTGCTTTAACGGTGCTGAGGAACGGTCTTCCAAGGATGATGGGTGGATCGTACTCATCTTCTCCCATGTCAATAACCTGAAAGTCTGTATAGTCAAAATGATCGTCTATTTTGACAGGGACATCAGTTACTAACCTTTAACCTCTCGAAATGTCCGATCTGCCATCTGGAGCTAAATGTATGTTGGTTTTAGGGGCATAGTTCCGAACAAGAGCCGATAGGTGACTGCGGCCATTATGTTGTTGCCTGATCCGGTGTCACAAGTCGTCTTGTAGAAGTTGTATCCATTTATGGAGCAATAGATGCTTGGCATTCCTGGTCGTCCTTCTTGGTCAGAAATGGTGACTTAAGTCGATGATCTTGACCTTCATGAACTGCAGTGACCATTTTAGCTGACTCGGTCCACACTTGCTTGTTCCTATTCCTCCTGTTGGTCCTCTTCCTTGGTTCGTGTCGGGATTGCTCTAGAATTTGTGTAGTCTTGTTCTTGAAGAAAAATGTCTCCTTCTTCCCTTTGATATAGAAACTGATCTTGGCAGCACTAGCGTAGATGACAGCTCCCGAAGTGTTTAAGAATGGCCTCCCTAAGATGATGGGTGCCCTCTCATCATTACCGGTCTCTATCACCACGAAGTCTGCTGGGGCGTATAAGGTACCAACTCGGACATAGAGGTTCTTTAATATTCCTTTTGGGAAACTTATCGTCCGATCTGCAAACTGCAAACACATGGTTGTTTCTAATAAAAGATATGTAAAGAATTTTTCATAGAGTACCCTGGGCATAATGTTGACACTAGAGCCAAAGTCGCAGAGTGCTTCTGGGAAGTCCACCATAATGCCGATGGAGATCAGGATGATGGGGCGTCCTGGATCGCCTGTCTTGACCGGCAGAAGGTCAGTAGTAACTTTAGTGACGGGGTTACTCCAGTAGTTACCTGCATCAAACATGTCTACAAGATTTGCTGATTCTAATCCTTCTGGTTGTGATGGTATACCGGGGTTAGTAGCAGGAACAGCAGCAGCTTTTTGATTTAACTGAGATTCAATCATTTTATTAAAGCTAATTTGATTCTTGATGGCAGTAGAGAAATTATCCATTCTATTATTTATATTTTCTAGCATTTTATCATTAAATGCCAATTTCTTAGATAGGTTATCCATTAGCTTTCCTTGATTAGACACTAACTTTCTCAGAGGTGAAAAATTATTAGTATTATTGTAAGAATTGTTACCTTGATAATTACCTGAGTAGTTAGGCCTCTGTTGATTCCAATCTTGATTTTGTTGAGGACGGTTGTAGTAGTAGTTGTTGTTATTGTTGATGTAGTTCACATCCTTAAGCCTCTCAGGGTAGTGATTGCCTGAGTGTCTAGTATCTCCACACTCCTCACAAGTCATGTGAGAGTCGTAGATGTGCATAACTTCTTTCTTATCTCTAGCTCTATCATCGAGCTTCTTCATGACCAGGTCTAGCTTTGCAGACAACATGTCTACCTCCTTGAGCTGATGCATACCTCCACCTCTCTTGCGTGTCTAGGTCCTTTCTTCATTCCAGCCTTGGTTGGACGTCATCTTCTCCACAAGAGCTGTGGCTTGTGATATGGTGAGTGAAAGGAATGCTCCTCCAGCTACAGCATCCATGGTCTCTCGAGCACTGTGGCCGAGCCCATGATAAAACGTCTGCATTAGTAGCCAACTATCCATTCAATGATGGGGGACATTCTAGGATGTAGTCTTGGAAGCGCTCCCATGCTTCTAGAACGGATTCAACATGTTGTTGCTGAAAACTTATAATCTTCCCACGGAGAGCATTGGTCTTGCCCATGGGAAAGAACTTAGCCAGAAAGTTCGTGGAGCAGAGTGCCCACGTAGTATTCTTCTCCTTTGTAGCGTAGAACCACTACTTCGCTCTCCCTAATAGTGAGAATGGGAAGAGGCGAAGTAGTATAGCATCTCTGGGACTCCTGATATGGTGAATGTGCTGCAAATCTCCAGGAAGTGTTGGAGATGAGCACTAGCATCTTCATGTGCCTTCCCACAGAACTGGTTGGATTGCACCATGTTGATAACTCTAGGCTTGAGCTCAAAGTTGCCATCGATCTCTACAGCAGGTCCAGTACGGATGTTGTCCGTAGTGGGAGCTGAGAACTCACGGATCGATTTGTTCGCCATGGCTTCGAACTCAGAAGATAAGTTTCGGTGATCTTCTAGATTGGATGAAGCTTCTTGCTGAAGTGTTGATGATCTCTTCTTGAGCTGGGCTCTTGTTTTTCTGAATAACGCTTCAGGATTGTCAACAAAATTTCCTAGAAGATGTCTTATATTCATACATTACCCTGCATAAGATAAAATAGAGAAATATTAGTGTAAAACTGTATGAGAGAATTGATAAGCTCAATCATATTAGTTATGCGAATGATGACTCAAAATTATATATTCATTCTCGATTAGTAATCAACCTTCCCCGGCAACGGCGCCAAAAATGCTTGTTGGGTATTCTTAACGTCATCACCAAAAATAGACTTAGTTTTCTAATTCTGATAACGGCGCCAAAAAGGCCAAACCTATCCCTCATGCCACTGAAGCCAAGTTGTCATCCCCAGCATGACATGAGAGACGCGGTATTGAAATATGCAATTGCTCGTCTAGATAAATAACAAATGGGATCTGCAAGCGCACAAATTAATACCGTAGCATTTTAACCGGGAAGTATTCCAGGTATCGTTATTTATATTTTTACCACTGGGAAGGGATTAGTAATCATCAATGTTGATTATAGAATGGAATATAAGATTGAGTATCTATCATTGCATGTATAATTGAGTACATTTATCTAACTCTTTCATTCAGTGATAAGTGTCACATAAAGGACATATAAAGTAATGAATAGTGACAAAGATAATTAATCTGATCAGCATAACTTAGCCACATAATAAATATGATAAGCACCTCAATTAGATATTCTAGCAAGTCATTAGCATGGAATTAGAACGAACTACAAGAATATTTCCTAACTTATTCTTAACTATACAGTCTAGCATATCATAATTTAGTGCTATTATACTTAGCAATCATTGTGAGACAGGACTACGCCCATGCATAGTGATATTAGCAAGGAATATGAGAAACATCGTAATCACTCCCCTGTAATAATGTTGCTCTGCCAGCCCAATACACAAGAGGGGGACTATATAAGAATCAATGGAGCTGTCACTACCACGAACTACCCCACGATCTGGCATATAGGGTACTATCGCAGATAAATACGGTATAAGCACAACGCCTACACAATATCTATCATTTACCCATGGATCCGATGGATAAATGCTATACGATCCTAAACATGTATATAATTCCAATCTAACTAAGCCAAGTATATAACTATGATAAACTAAGAACAATATAATTGCGAATATAAACAAGTAGAGCAAAGTCATAATCAATATATTGAAGTAGAACAAAGTCATATTCATAATATTGAAGAACAAAGATGAACAATTGAAGAACAATAGAGAATTACCAAGAATCCTCTTGACAGATCCGGAAACCAATCGAAGATTGACTCCTTCTAGTTCTAATCCTATGTAGCTATGCTAATCTAGATGTCTAATTGTTGTGGTGGCTCTAGGGCTTGATCAGAGGCTTCTTCTCCCTTGATGAATAATGAATTAGGGTTGAGAGGTCCCCTCCTCCAGGGGCCAGGGGGTCTGGTTTTATAGTCCTTCCAAGTGAATATGGGCCGTTGGATCAAACTGACATTGATTGAACGGTTATCCTTGATCCTTTAGGTCGGTGGAGCTTGATCCCGAAAGAGAGTCCTGATTGGACTCTAGGAGGGGGCGGGCGCCCTGGTCCCTAGGGTGGGCGCCTTGGGCCAGGCCCTGTTCTGCCTCCGCTTCATTCCCGTGGCTTCTGGAGTCTTCTAGATGTAAGATAATTGCGCGGTACGTTAATATCTCTATGTAATCCCGATGTGTGGGCCTTTCTTCCATATTTCCTGATAACCCCCTGTAGAAATAGACAAACACCAAAACTCGTGGTAAGTCTGGATATTGATTTCATTTGGATCCTTTTATTTGTTTAGTTGTTAATTAAATTTGATACTTAAGGACCATCAACAGTAGTCATATACTAGCTAAGTTAGTCTTAAGTGCTTGGGTTGTTTTCTCTGTCGGTAACCCGGTGCTTGGACTAGGTCATATACTTAGTTTGAGTAGTAGGAGTTAGCATAAGCGTGGTGCTTAGTCTAAAGCCTATCCTTGAATACCACCGTATCAAATGTGTTCGCGGGTGGCGGCGATGCGTGACAAGCCTCTGCTTCCCATTAGGTTCTATTCACGTCGGGTACGGTTTGTAGGCGCCCATAAGAAACAAGTCCGCTTGGATAGGAGTTTCATCCTCCTATTGCAATCGACTTCCAGCAAACAAGCAGTTAAGTTTAGCGACGTTAGTGTGTGTCCGCTACTAGACTAGATTGGTTCATAGAAGTGAAGATAGAGTCGTAGGAGTCTTTTCTCACTCGTTGTCCTCCCACCTAGCTACACTACACTAGTTATCTTAGAGTTATCCAGAACCACATCAACCTTCCTATACGTTTTCGTTACCTCACTACCTTAGTTAATCCTAGCTGAGATAGGAATTCCCTTCCTTGCTATCTCTTCTAGCACACTTTCCCTTGGACGAACTATAAATTACGACACCGCGGATACTCACCACGGTCGAAGTGCTACATCGGTATCTATGCGCTTGCAGAGTTACCCCTAGTATATCTTATGTCATTGCTAGAGTTTAGCGTTGCCTAGCATTTCTGGAGCCATTGCTCAGGGTAGCCTGACACCCTATCCAAGTAATAGCTCAGGCTTGAATTTAAGCAGTGTTGGTTAGGCGCCACCATTTCTAGATACTTGTCACTTCTTACTCTAGCCGGTGTGCGATAAGATTTTGCATCAAGCATTTCTGGCACCGTTGCCGGGGAAAGCATAGCCTAGAAATTTGTAGCATGAACGAATCCGGTAAAACATCATCAACATAGGATCAACTAGTTGTAGGCAATTACCCCTGCCTGTGTTTCCTTTCATTGTGAAACCAGGTAGTGTATGAGTGATTTCTAGTTCAAAGCAACCACATTAGCCGATTCAGAGAGATCTCGAAGGAATTCTAGACTTCGTCTAGTCCACCATTAGAGATCCAGCTCACACTTGAACTCACTCAAGGAAGGAAGCTTAGCACCAAGAATCAGGACGTCGATGGTTAACCAACCCATCGCCGACTTCTCATCTCCCTCTGTGACCCATATCTCATTGGGTCCGCAAGCGGAGATTAGAGATATCGACTTTCAGATCCAGCCATCGCTAACCCATATGGTGCAAGCTAGTACATTTTGTGGGAAACCACATGAGGAAGCAAACACACACCTTCAGAACTTTCTAGAAGTGTGTAGCACCATCGCTATCAAGGGAGTCACAGCGGGAGCCATCCACCGTTGCTTATTCCCATTCTCTCTGCTTGGGAAAGCAAAGCAATGGTTCTATGCTCTCCTTGCTGATGTTGACACATGGAGCGATTGTGCTACAGCATTCCTCAACAAGTTCTTCCCAATGAGCAAAACATCAGCTCTGCGGGCAAGAATTTCTAGCTTGTGTCAAAAGGCAGAAGAGACGATTCCCGAAGCATGGGAACGTCTCTAGGAGTACATTCGGGAATGCCCTCATCATGGAATCAAGGAATGGCTCCTGATCCAAGGTTTCTACCATGGGCTAACACCAGACACCCGTAGTCTCCTTTATGCTGCTGCAAGAGGATCATTCACATCCCTCAATGTCGCACAAGCAAAGAAGCTCATTGAGAACATTGTGACAAATCAAGAGTGGAATAATGAACATCCTAAACCTAAGAAGAGAGGTGGTCACACCATTGAGGAGGTGAGCGCCATCTCTCAAAAGATGGAACTCTTGATGAAGAAAATAGAACAAATATCCAACTTCAAGAAAGATCGAGAGGCCATCCAAAAATACATCTCAGCACGTGCCATTGAAGCAATCCAAAGGTGCGAGGTGTAGGAAGAAACTTCAAAGGTTGTCTCCGCATTCGACAATGGGCAACCACAACAAAGCAGACCGACTCCACGCTTCCAAGGCTAAGGTAATTTTCAAAAATCTAGCTGGCCTACGCTTAGAGATCTTGTTGTTGATCAAGCTAAAATTAAAGGCATAAATAAAAGGTTGTTAGCTAATGACAAGACTCTTGAATTATTAACTTCTAAAATGGACTCTCTAGCTTCTACTATTAAGGATCAATAGAACTTCAACAAGATCTTGGAGTCACGGATGACTCAAATTGCTGCTTCTGTTAATTCTTGTTATTCCTCAAATGCGGTGACCACGAGAGGGGGTAAGACCACTCGTGATCCACCATAACCTAACATGACAAGGAAACTGGCAAGAAAGGACAAGCAGGATGAAGAGGATAAGGTAGAAGAAGAAGACCTTCCATCAACAGAAGAAAGTACCAAGTACAATGGGAAAGTGGCACCACATGAGTTTTACAATACAAACCTACTGATGCCATTCCCTAGGACGAGGACTCAAAAGACCGATGAACAAATTGGAAAATTTGTTGAGGTAATTCGACAATTATATGTCAATATCTTGTTACTTGATGCAATGCAGGTTCCACCTACGCCAACTACCTGAGTGACATCCTCAACAACAAGAAGTTGCTGCCTAAAACCGAGGTAAATAAACTAACTAAAGAATGCAGCGAAGTCATCTTGAATAAATTACTAGAGAAGAAGGACCATGGGTTCCCCACCATTGATTGCTCCATCAGGACACAACATTTTGAGCATGCACTGCGCGACTTGGGAGCCAGTGTCAGCGTCAATATCATGAATCATTCATGCATCCCTTATGCACTACTTAAATTCTTGTAATTCTGAAACTTGTACCTAATTATCTTCTCCTATAAGTAATCTTTCCTTACCCAGTTGTGGTCTTTCCCTACAGATGGCAGCCGCACACGCAAGTGAAACCTTTCTGGACATGTTTGGCACTCCTACTTTGTTGTGGAGGGTGCTAAGTTCAGTGGGATATGAGAAACCACCCCAGTATACTTGGAGAGAGGCTGAGCATGCAGGATCTTTACCTTGGGTAGATGTCCAAATTACAGTTCCTCCTTGTCCAAATAACCCACAGTGGTTAGGATGGATAGTGGAGTCTGATGGCCAAACTCCTTGGGAGGCTGCCCAAGTAGCAGCCCTAGAAGTGTTGTTGGAAATATGCTAGGACTTTGGTGATGAGCTAGTTAATGGCCCAGCTGAATCTTTACCTAGAGTGAGTGTGACTGACACCTTTGTATCCCAGATAGGAGCTGAGCCCCTAGAGATGAGAGAAACCATACTAGGATACAGCTCTAGCCCCACCATGAGTGCCATGCTGGCGGTACTCAAGCTGTACTATGTACGCCAAGACACCTATGTAGAAGCTATGCTAGCGCTTCAGCAAGCCCAAGCTAGACAGCGCAAACTGCGCAAGCGCGTGTGCAAGCACCGCAAAGCCTTTAGTGATGCACAAGCTGAAATTCAAAACTATCATACTGCATTGTAAGCCCGCCGCAACCAAGTTGAAAATGCAATTAGAGAGTGCAATGAGGCACAAGCACGCATGATACAAATGACAAGAGATCGAGATGATGCTATGCGCTTGGCTGAAAATAGAGAAGCTGCTAGAGTTAGAGCCTTGTTCCAAGCTGAGGTTAGAGAGCAAGAGCTGATTCATAGGATTGCTGAGCTACAGTTAGATGTCCATCGCCTAAACAATGTCATAAATCCTATTCCACACACTGACCCTGTTAATCATGAAGAGCACCCTAGTGAGCAAGATCAGGATGATGGCATAGTCTCTAATGAAGAATCTGAGGAAGATCTGTAGTTTAGCAATGGTTTCCGTATTTATGTACCAGTTTCTATCTCTTTATGTAATGGACATGTAATCTGAATTTCCAGTTGGGACTATGTATTCGGCCCTGATGCCCTTCTTGTAAGACTTAATCTGTGACAATGACCTTGTGTAACCATATGCACTTGTATGTGATGCTTCATGTTTATGTTGAGCTTAAATAATTTCCAGCGATGTCTTTAATCCTTGTGAAATCATGTGGTTGTGAATGATCGCAAGTCTAACCAATATCATGAGTGATGTTCACTTGTTGTAATGGATTATTGTGCCCTGTATTATGTGGATTTATTTCAGTAAATTCCGTATGGCATCAATTGAAATTCATTGGCAATTATTCTTGTCATCCTAAACTATCGCTTGGTATACCTTGTGCAGATGGCGCGTAATACTCGTTCTGGCCACAATGAGGTGCCGCCACCACCACCTCCTCCCCCGCCTATGCCTGCTGAGCTCCTGGCAACTCTTGTTGAGGGCTAGCGGATGCTAAATGAAGCTATGCAAATGATGGCACAACAGAACCGGGGTGGTCGCCATGCCCGCCAAGGTGGTGAAGCGAATCAGTATAGTAATTTCAAGAATTTCTAGGACACCAAGCCACCAGATTTCAAGGAGGCCTCTGAACCTCTAGAAGCCGATGAATGGCTCAACACTCTTGAGCAGAAGTTCTGCTTGCTGAGGGTGACTGATGAGCTGAAGACGGAGTATGCAGCACACCAATTGGAAGGCAAAGCAGGTGTTTGGTGGAGCCATTATAGGGCCAGCTTGCCTGCCAATGCTGTTGTAACCTGGGACCAGTTCAAAACTGCTTTCAGGGACACTTATATTCTGCAGGGCTTCATGACCATCAAGCACACCGAGTTCATGAACTTAACTCAGGGCACCAAAAGTTTGACTGAGTACCTTCATGCTTTCAATAATTTGTCTCGCTATGCTACTGAGTTTGTTGACACTAATGCTAAGAAGCTTGCTAGTTTCAAGAGAGGACTTGGGCCTAAGCTGTCCAGGAATATGGCTGGTAACAAGAGTACCACCTTCAATGAGTTTGTGAGTGATGTTGTGACCTAGGAGAACTCCAATGCTATTTAAGCTGCATCCAAGAACCGCAAGAGGGCCTATAAAGCAATTGCTTCATAGTCCAAGGCTCTAGAGACAAGTAAGCCGGTCTATCGCCCACCCAATGCAGTGACAAGGTACATGCCGCTGCAGAAAAAGTCAAATGTGAAGATAGGAGTTTGCAAGTCCTTCACAGTTGCTCTTCCCAGAGGTGGCACCGGTCAACGGAGCTCCAAAACTCCCCCTGATAACCGTCCCTGCTTTAACTACAAACAGGTTGGTCATTGGGCAAGGGATTGCCCTAATCCTAAGAAGATTTCTGCAGCTGGGGTTAATACTTGTACCAGCCGAGTGCACTATACCATCGTTGAAGAAATCCCCGCAGGTGAAGTGGTTACTGCTGGTATGTTTCTTGTCAACCAACATCCCGCAGTTGTCTTGTTTGATTTAGGAGCCTCGCATTCATTTATGAGTCAAGCATTCGCATCTAAGCATGGGTAACATGTAGTTGATCTTGACTAGGGCAAATTTTGCATAAGTGCTGCTGGTAATCAAATCTATACAAATCAGCTAGTGAGGGATGTGCATATCGCTATTGAAGGGCGTAGTTATTCAGCAAATCTGGTAATCTTGCCGGGCTTGGGAATAGATGTTATTCTGGGAATGAATTGGATCAGTGACCATGGGGTGTTAATAGATACCTCGACCAGGTTAGTCATGTTGAGGGAACCTGATAGTAGAGAAGCCTTCTTAGTCCAACTTCCCAAAAATGACAACATCCATCATGCTGCCAATGCTATCAGACCACTCACTGTGGCGGAGATTCCTGTAGTGTGTGAGTTTCCGGATGTCTTTCCAGAGGATCTGCCCGGGTTGCCTCCGGACAGAGCCATAGAGTTTAAAATTGATCTAATTCCAGGTACCGCACCTATCTCTAGAAGGCCATATCGAATGCTACCCAACGAGTTGGTAGAATTGAAGAAGCAATTGCAAGAACTCCTAGAGAAATGTCTTATTAGCCTAGTTCTCCATGGGGTTGTCTAGCTCTCTTTGTCAAGAAGAAGGACAAGTCTCTACGTATGTGTGTAGACTATCGTCCGCTAAATGCCATGACTATCAAGAACAAGTATCCCCTGCCTCGCATTGATATTCTATTTGACCAATTAGCCAAGGCTAAGGTATTCTTGAAGATTGATCTGAGATCCAGGTATCATCAAATCAAGATCTGACCTGAAGACATTCCTAAAATGGCTTTCTCTACCACGTATGGGTTGTATGAGTATCTAGTCATGTCCTTTGTTCTGACTAATGCCCCTGCTCATTTCATGTACCTGATGAATTCGGTGTTCATGCCTGAACTGGATAAGTTTGTGGTGGTGTTCATCGATGATATATTGGTGTATTCTGAGAATGCCCAAGACCATGAGAAGCACCTTTGGATTGTACTCACTAGATTGCGAGAACACCAGCTCTATGCCAAGTTCAGCAAGTGTGAGTTTTGGCTGAAGAAAGTGCCTTTTCTAGGCCATATTTTATCCGAAGACGGTATTTCAGTTGACCCGTCAAAGGTGCAGGAGGTTCTAGACTGGAAGGCCCCGACTTCAGTGCATGAGGTTTGGAGTTTTCTTGGTCTAGCAGGATATTATCATCGCTTTATTCCAGACTTCTCCAAGATAGCTAAGCCTATGACCAAGCTGCTGCAAAAAGATGTGAAATTTGTGTGGTCTCAGGGGTGTGAGGTCGCTTTCACTGCTTTACGACATTTGCTGACCACTGCTCCAGTTTTGGCACATCCTCACATTGAAAAGCCATTTGATGTCTTTTGTGATGCATCCGGCACCGGTTTGGGTTGTGTACTTATGCAAGAAGGCCTTGTCATTGCCTATGCCTCTCGGTAGCTGAGGAAGCATGAAGTCAACTACCCAACTCATGATCTAGAGTTAGCAGCCGTTGTGCATGCATTGAAACTCTAGAGGAATTATCTATTGGGTAATCTGTGTCACATTTATACTGACCACAAGAGCCTCAAATATATCTTCACTCAGCCCAAGCTAAACATGAGACAACAAAGATGGTTTGAGGTTATCAAGGATTATAATCTTGAAGTGCACTATCATCCAGGCAATGCCAATGTTGTAGCAGATGCCCTTAGCCGAAAGCAACATGTTGGACCTCTCCTAGAGGAAGATTTCAATTTATTGCACCCTGTGGTCCTGTACAATATTGTAGTCAGTTGTTCCTTAGGGAGTCAAATTATAGAACTCCAAAAGACTGACCCTAGTATCTTCCACATCAAAAGAAAAATGCAAGAGCAAGACACCAAGCATTTCAGGGTAGATGAGAAGGGTGTACTATGGTTTGATGATCGTCTTATAGTACCCAAAGACCGTGACCTATGCAACAAAATCTTAGATGAAGCTCACTCCTCTAAGTTGTCCATTCATCCTGGTAGTAGCAAAATGTATCAAGACTTGAAACCTCGTTTCTGGTGGACCAAGATGAAGAAGGAAATAGAAGCTTATTTTGCTAGGTGTGATACCTGCTGCAGGGTAAAGGCAATTCACCTTAAGCCTGTAGGATTGTTGCAACCTTTATCGGTTTCGGGTTGGAAGTGGGAAGAAATCAGCATGGATTTCATTGTTGGGCTTCCCCTACTCAAAAAGGTTACAATTCCGTATGGGTGATTGTTGATCGCTTGACCAAGTTAGCTCATTTCGTTCCGGTACGATCTACATACCGACCATCCGACTATGGTGAGTTGTACTTCTCTCAGATGTTAAATTACACGGGGTGCCTCGCACTATTATTTTTGATAGAGGTCCTCAGTTCACTACACGCTTCTGGGAACATTTACATTCACTCCTTGGTACAAAGTTGGTTCGCAGTTCAGCCTACCATCCTCAAACCTCCGGTCAGACTGAGCATGTGAATCAAATCTTAGAGGATATGTTGAGGGCATGTGTCATCTCTTCCAAGGGTGCATGGGAGAAGTGGCTGTAACAGAACCGCCCAAATTATAAGAGATTAAGCCTAATAGTGACAATTTTGACAGTCGAACCATCACGCTTAAGCCCATATAATCCCGGTAATCTGTGAAATCTCGAAGGATTTCAAACCACAACTCATACATACAGCCAAGATCGTAATAAGTTCAACTATCACCATTCACAGTTACATTCAGTTCACAACATTCATCGCATACATCAGAGTCACTTAAAGTTATTACAAACCAAGTTCACGAGTAGCGGAAGCTTCATAGTTTTAAAATAACACACACACTTAGTCTGATACAGTGCCATAGTTTGATCATTCTCACAAAAGCAGAAGAGGAGGTAGAGTGACCATCGCCCTTGGTCTAGTCATCACCCATCGCTGGGTACAAGCACTGAATGCAATAACCATAGTACATCTGCCCATCTGCAAAACAACATGGGAATGGAACCCTGAGTACGAGAATGTACTCAGCTAAACTTACCCGTCATAAACCAAAATAAAAGACTCTTCAAGGATCATGAAGGCTGTATAGTGGGGTAGCTGAAAACCTTTTCATAAATGTGTTGCCCAACTAGAATTATAATCTGATACCCATCTTTCTTTTAATTAGCTGAAGTTAAGTATCATCATTACCTATCATCTAGGTTTGCACCTGTACTATTGCAAACAAGTGTTGTGATATGATAATTTCTCATCATAGCATTCACAATTCATTACTTATCACAACCCAAATGTTTAATAGTCCTTACTACGAGGACAGGGCTCATGTCAAGTGCTCACTATACAGGAGCGATGGGGATTCGAATCAATTTCTGACCAGCTGGCGAGTTATTCCCCACACAAACCACACTCACTGATCAAGTGAGCTACAGATCACCATATTACACTATCTAGGACCCAATCGCAGGTTCGGTAGGCACCGCCAGTACCCGGGGACTGTTCCGGTGACCGAGGTATCCAAGGTATACCAAGGTTGCGCGCCGTGTCCTCGTCGTTCTCCTCAACCATCACCAATACAACGCATGGCGGCTCGACTCCCGGCCCAGATAGTGTTCAGGCTTCGCGGTCGGAACGACTTGTCCTTCCAGCTAAGTGTGGGGCATGCGTTCAACAAGACAAGACGGCCGTCAACGAACGGTCCTTAATCGACGCAGGCAGGGGCACTACGGTCAACACCACCATAAGACCCTGCCCGGTCTCAAATTCATTCCCACACTTGGTTACCATTCATCATAGCATTGACAGCTAACTTTCAGGGATCCACCTATATCTCGCAGGTGACAGGAAATCACCCGACTTCTACCGTACAAAGCAAGCTAAGCATAGACTCTGAGCCTATCTACATAGGACAAGGTACGTAAACAGGTGGTGATATCAAGGAGTAAATATGCATCAACGGTATCAAGCAACTCCTATCACTTAAATGCAGCATAGTAAACAATCATAATATATCAATTAAGTTAGCGAGAATAGGGAGACTTAGAATGCTACGGGGCTTGCCTTTCTCAAACGTGCTAGGCCTGTGGTCCGGGCACTCTTGCAGCTCTCCTTCCGGCTCTGGTCCTCTAGGAAGTTCCTGCTCCTGGGTCTCCTCCTGCTTCTCGAGTCCCACCTCATTCTCCTGTGAGCCTGTATGATGCAGGTTTGCTCATGAGTGGAGTGCGAGATGCCCGGGGTGCAATGCTTATGCAAGTGAATACCAGATGATCATGACATGGTGTGGGTGACACAAGAGATTATTTCTACAAGGTAGTCAACATCTTCCAAAGATATGCAACTAAATTAAGCATCTAGTGCATTCTCTTCTACAAGTTGTTCTCATGGTTATCCAGCAAGCTCACATGATGCTTCAAAGATACACCATCACCCTTTATTCCATTTATCTCATGTATAACAAGGTATAATTTATTTAATTATTATTAGACCTACAAACATTACAGTAGGTCACTGAACAATTATGACGTCTACCACAAATTTTTCATAATATTTGGACAATTAGTTTGGCCTACAAAAATCACAAGATTACTCAACATAATTAAGTATAATTACCCTACTGGTGACAAAGTGTCAAACAACAGATTTCATATTTTTATAAATTACTTACTAACATAAGAAACATCCACAAAAATTTCCAGATTAATTGCATGATCCAATTATTTATTAAAAATCACAAACCACTGCCATGCAGGCATTTCAATCATTATAAATTAATTTATACATCAAATAATATGTGACATATTTTTCCCAGAGACTAAACGTCCATGCAAAGCTAACAAAATAAGATTCACATTTTTCTGAGTTATATTTTAATTACCATGCATTTTCTAATTATCAGCAAAAACATGGATTAAATATATTTGTACAGAAAAGTTGTCCAAACATGACATGCAATCACACCAAACTGTAGATCTAGATTTATAGAACACACCAAAATTTATTTCATCATTTTTGGAGCTGTAGAACTCAAGTTATGAAATAAACAAGATTTAAAAGATTTCTGAAAACCTTTATTTAATAAAACCGAGGGGAAACGCTAGATCCACCCAGATCCACACCCGCAGAGACGCTGACAGGTGGGACCCAGGGGTCGTGGCCCCACTAGTCAGCCACGCCGTACTCCGGCCGCCTTCGACCGCTCGGCTCTTGCCGACGGCGAGGTCTCCGGTGGCGCGGCCGTTACCTACGGCTTCGTCTCGGCGAGACGAACACGTTGCACTAACTCGCATCGACGGAGGCTCGGTGGCGCTGCTCAAAGGCGTCCGGCCGTCTCGGGCCGATAGAGCACGAACGGAGGGGCGCATAGGGTTCGCGGTGGTGCGGCGACCAAAACGTGCTAACTGCCGAAGAGAAAGAGGGTCGGGAAGGGAAGATCCATGCGGACCGAGAGCTCACCGGAGCTCCGGCCATGGCGCAGTGGCGGAATCTCACCCAATACCTTGACGCGGACGGCCGAGAGTGAGCGCACAGGGTAGAGCTCGTCGAGGCGGAGCTGAGGGCGTGTTTAATTGGACGCGGGTGGTCGGAGTGGTGAGCTTAGCTGCGCCGTCAGTGGCGCACGGCAGAGCACCGCCGCGGCTGCTGCTGCGCGCGAGTGGGGAAGAAGAGGGAGTGGGGAGGGGGACAGAGTGGAGGCGTCTGGGGGCGTGGGGAGGCATCCCGACCAGGTTATGCCGGTCGGTCGGGCGGCCGCGGCCACGTCACCGGCGTACGGCCGCCACGAGGCTGGCACTGGGTGGAGCGAGGCGGGCGCGTCCGCGCACGGGAGAGGGGGAGCTAGGCCGCGCGGCTGAGCGGGCCGAACGGGAGGCGGGTCGGCCCAGCAGCGCCTGCCAACCTTCTCCTTTTTTTGAATTTCTTTTCTCAATTATTTTGCCAAACTCATTTTGACTAATTTAAAATCTTTTTCAGGTTTGGCCCCTAAAACAACAGTTCTCACAGTTAAAAAGTCCGACAACTTTGGTTTAAGCTGAAATTCCAAATTCCAAATAGAATTTGAAATACAACTCAAAACTAGTTATATGTTTTTAAATAAATTCCTTTTGGGGTTTTTTTATAAAATCCATTTCTCAATTCTATAGCTCCAAAAAATTCACAAAATTATTCTTAATTCTCCTAAAACATATTCCAACTTATTTTGGTCATTACAAGCAATTTTAAGCAAACATACAAATTTTATCAAATTGAATTCAATTAAATTTATCACATAAAATCACAATTCAAAAACTACCATGCTTATGTGATGCTATGCTCATGCTATGCTTGATGAGGATGCTTAAAAGTGAGTTTATGAGACAAAGTGCATGCTTAACACCTAGGGTGTTACAGCCTTCCCCCCTTAGGGAAATCTCGTCCTGAGATTTTGGGTTACTAACCATTTCTTATGAAATTTTGGTTAAAGTGTCTTTAGATAATCCTCTGTTTCCCATGTGGTATCTCTATCATCGTGATGACTCCACACCACCTTGTATGTTTTGACAACTCTATTTCTAGTTACCCGCTCCTTGGTATCCATGATACACACTGGTTGCTCCTTATATTCCAAATCTGCCTTTAGCTTGATTCCTTGAGGTTCAACCCTCTGCTCGGGTACCTTCAAACACTTTCACAACTATGATACATGAAAAAGTGGAAAGATCGAGCTCAACTCTTTAGGTAACTGAATCTTGTAGGCCACAGTGCCTTTTCGTTCTATTATCTGATACGGTCCCACGTATCGAGGTGCAAGCTTGCTTCGAACTCGGAAGCGCTGAACCTTCTTCATTGGGGTAACCTTGAGATAAAGATAGTCACCCACATTAAACTCGAGCGGCCTTCTTCTCTTGTCGGCATAGCTTTTCAGTCATGATTGTGTGGCTCTCATATGTTGTTATATGATTTGTACCTTTTTTCCGCGTCGTTTACGAAGTCGATACCGTAGTATCTCCTTTCACCAGGTTCAACCCATTTTAACGGAGTCCTACACTTCCGACCATACAGAGCTTCGAACAGAGCCATCTTGATACTCTCTTGGTAGCTATTGTTGTAAGAGAATTCAGCCAAAGGTAACCATGATTCCCAAGATCCTTTCGAGGATAACACACAAGCTCTCAGCATATCTTCGAGCACTTGATTGAGTCTTTCCGTTTGACTTGAGGTTTGAGGGTGATACGCTGTGCTCCTTACCAGACTACTCCCCAAACTCTTATGCATTCGCTCCCAAAAGTGAGCGGTGAACGGCGGACCTCTATCTAAGATGATGGTCTTGGGAATACCATGCAGCTTAACAATTTCAGCCAGATACAAATCAGCATACTCAGGAGGTCTGTAACCAGTCTTAACTTGGATGAAATGAGCCGACTTGTTCAATCGATCTATGATTACCCAAATCGAGTCATTTCCTTGTCGCGTAGTCGGCAGACCCGTGATGAAGTCCATGCTGACCTCTTCCCCCTTCCATTCTAGAACTGACAACGGTTGCAACAACCCGGCGGGTTTCATGTGTATAACCTTGACTCTGCAACACGTATCACATCGGGCCACATATGCTGCTATCTCTTTCTTCATTTTGGTCCACCAAAAGTGAGACTTCACATCTTGATACATCTTACTACTCCCAAGATGTATAGAAAGCTTTGAGAGATGTGCTTCATCCATGATTCGATTCTTTAGCTCTCGATTCTTCGGAACTACCAACCGATGCTGAAACCACCACACACCCTTCTCGTCTACTCGAAGTTGAGTCTTTGGATCATCTTTGATCTTTTCTTTGATATGAGAAATGCCCTTGTCTGCTTTCTGACCTTGGATGACTTGACTCTCAAGTGAACAACTGAGCTGTATGTGACATAAAACTTCAGGATGCATGAGATTGAAACCATCTTCAAACAAAGGCTGGACCACTTGGTAATGTGGCTTATGACTCAAGGCATGTGCTACCACGTTAGCCTTGCCTGGGTGGTAGTGGACCTCGAGATCATAGTCCTTGATCAACTCTAACCATCTTTGCTGCCACATATTTAGCTCAGATTGAGTGAAGATGTACTTCAGGCTTTTATGATCCGTATACATATGACATTTATTCCCAAGCAGATAATGCCTCCAGATCTTCAGAGCGTGCACAACCACTGCTAGTTCAAGGTCGTGAGTCTGATAGTTGACTTCATGCTTTCTCAACTGTCGTGAAGCATAAGCTATAACTCTGCCTTCTTGCATCAACACACATCCTAACCCACTCTTCGATGCGTCACAGAACACATCAAAAGGCTTCTCGATATTTGGTTGTGCTAGAACAAGAGTTGTGGTCAGTAGCTTTCGCAAGGTGCGGAAGGCTACTTCACACCCCTCTGTCCAAGCGAACTTATGATCCTTTTGTAGCAAAATGGTCATCGGCTTAGCTATCTTGGACAAGTCAGGAATGAAATGACGATAATACCCAGCTAGACCAAGAAAGCTTCGAACCTTCGAGACAGAAGTTGGTGCCTTCCAGTCCATAACTTCCTGTACCTTTGATGGATCCACAGCGATCCCTTCTTCGGTCAGAACGTGCCCTAGAAAAGGAACTTTCTTCAGCCAGAACTCACACTTGCTGAACTTTGCATACAACTGATGTTCTCACAATCGTGTCAGCACGATTATCAGATGCTCGTCATGATCTTGCATATTCTCTGAATAGACCAGGATGTCGTCGATGAACACCACAACAAACTTGTCTAACTCTGGCATAAAGACGGAGTTCATCAGATACATAAAGTATGCAGGAGCATTCATCAACCTAAAGGACATGACAAGATACTCATACAACCCATATCTGGTAGAAAAAGCAGTCTTTGGTATATCTTTTGGACAGATCTTAATTTGGTGATATCCGGACCTTAAATCTATCTTGGAGAATACTTTTGCCTTGGACAACTGATCAAACAGGATATCAATCCGTGACAAGGAATACTTATTCTTAATCGTTACCGCATTGAGTGGACGATAGTCCACGCACATGCACAACGATTGATCCTTCTTTTTCACAAACAACGCCGGACAACCCCATTCCAACAAACTTGGTTGGATGAAACCTTTATCCAGCAACTCCTTTAGTTGAGTCTTCAATTCAGCGAGCTTGTTGGGTGGCATTCGGTACGTCCTCCTAGAGATAGGTGTTGTACCTGGTATCAACTATATAGCAAACTCTACTTCCCTATACGGGGGAAGTCCTGGCAATTCTACTGGAAAAACATCAGGAAACTCACAGACCATAGGGATTTTGGGCAAAGGAACCACTTGCGTAGCACAAGAGATGCTAGCAAAGTCAAACCGGTGAGGCAGGGGGACTTGAAAAGAACCACTGCCCTGAGGCTCCGTGAGAGATAGCACCCTTTTCCCAGCATCTATAACAGCATCCCACTCCTTCATCCAGTTCATGCCCATGATAACATCCAAAACTAACCCAGGCATGATCACCAAGTTTACTCGAAACACACGGTTACTTATATCCAGGGTTGCCCCTCGGACCACTCTATTTGTCAGCACATCTACCCCTGCTGAGCTAATGCGATAGCCATACCCTAGAACTATAACTACTTGGTCATGCTTTTGTGCAAATGCTTGGCTCATGGATGAATGCGATGATCCAGAATCAAACAAAACAACTGCGAGATGGTGGTTGACAGGGAACATACCAGCTGTTACCAGTTCTCCTTCCGAGATCTCCTCTATCGAGGTATGGTGCACACGGGCTGGGTAGGTTGTCTGCTACTTCTTGGCGTAGGGACATTCTTTAGCAAAGTGCCCCATCTTGTGGCAGTTGTAGCATGGCCCCTTGGTCATGGTGTTGGCAGCAGGTGCTGCAGCTTGATTTGCCCTTGGCTTTGCGGGAGCCACTGCTACCTTGTACGGATTTTGCTGCGTTGGATGCCCGGTGTTCCTCTTCTGCGGCGGTCAGAACCTAGCACCTGGGGCAGTAGGACAATACTATTGACGTCCTACCACTAGTGCCCTGGACTGAGACGATCCGGCTTCAAAAGCCCTCTTGCATGACTTGGATGCATATAGTTGTTGTTATTGTTCTCATGAGTCAGACAGTCGCTGATGTTGGCACTGAAGGTAGCCCGGGTCCCTGTACCCATAGTCTTCAACATCTCCGGGCCTAAGCGTCTCTAAACTTGCAATCTTCTTGGCCTCTGTGATCACGAACTCGAGAGCGTAACGAGCAAGATTATTGAAAGCGTGCAGATACTCTTTCACCGACTTAGTCCCCTGAGACAGCTTCATGAATTCTCCAACCTTCATTTCCACCACACCTAGAGGAATATAATTTCCCCGAAAGGCGGTGGAGAAGTGGTTCCAGGTGATTGGGGTCCCCTTTGGATAGGTGGTGCGATGATGGGACCACCATATCCCAGCAGGCCCCTGCAACTGATGCGCTGCATACTCTGCCTTGAGCTCTTCAGTCATTCGAAGGAGACGGAACTTCTGCTTCATGGTGTTAGTCCATTCATCTGCCTCAAGCAGTTCTATGGCCTCCTTAAAGACCGGTGGTTTGGTATCCATGAAATCTTTGAAAGAGCTGTATTGATTTACTTCACGGCCGCCTTGGTTATCCCCATGGTGGGTGTTGTCGGCGATATTACGCAAGGCTTCTTCCATGTTGCGCTGCATCTGCTCCATGTTGCGTTGGCTCCCCAGAAACTGTGCAAAAAACACGTCCACAGTGTATGGAGGGGGCAGTGGTGGTGGTGGTTTTGGTGCTCTATCCTCATTTCTGCAAGCCCCACCTCCGGAGGAACCTTCTCCAACACCGGGGTTGTTGTTACCCCCGCCACGCGTTTGCACCATATGCATGCGTCAACGATAAGTAGTCGTTAGGAGTTGTGATCAACCGGTAGATATATGCAAAATTGTGCCACACTGAATTTACTGATGAGAGATAAATCCATACAATAAACAGAGGCACAACAATTCATCATCCACACACAACATCGTTAACTGATTACTTAACATTTAGCCAACAGGGTTCGCATACATCCAAAATTGCCAGCATACATACACTGGACTTTCAGCATCAACACAGCTCAACACATAAAGTCTTACACATCCAAGATCCAATAGATTACAACACATGTCACGCAACAACAACAGTAAAAGAAGAAAGACTAGCTCTAGAGCCCTAGCATCTACTCGCTATGGTCATTGTCCATGCCGGAACCTTCCTCGTCCTCATCTCCACTAGCGGTTGCCTCTATTGACGGTCCTTAAGTACTAAAATTAATAATCAAATAAACATGAAAAAGGATCAATATGAAACAAACATCTAGAATTAGGGTTTTATCTGACAGAATTCCACGAGTTTTGGTGTTTATCTATTTCTGCAGGGGTTTATCAGAAAATATGGAGAGGAGGCCCACATATCATGTTTACAACGAGATAATTACGTGCCGCGCAATTTTCCTCAATCTAGAAGGATCCAGAAGCCACAGGAACGAACGGGAAGCGATACGGGCTCGGGGGCAGGGCGCCCGCCCACCCCCCTTGGGCGCCCGACCAGGTCAGGAGTTGGATCGGGACTCTCTCTCGGGACAACGCTCCACCGACCTAAAGGATCAATCTAAACCATACAATCTATGTCGGTTTGATCCAATGGCTCACGTTCACTTGAGAGGACTATAAAACCAAGGCCAAACCCCCCCTGGAGCAGGAGAGGAGAAATCATTATTCAGAGGGAGCCATCAAAGTTAGGGTTTAGAGCTTCTCTCCCACAGAGAATTAGAATTAGCTACTCCCTAATCCTTCAAGTTTAGAGGTTTGATTAGATAGCAATTAGAGAAGTAGAGCACTACGCTCTGGATTCGGATCTTCGGTAATAAAGATTGGTATTATTCATATCTTTCTCTAATTATATTGTTCTAATTGCATTATGTCTCTAATTATTATGTTCTTAGTTTGCTCTAGTTCTATATTTGATATAGTTCTAATTGATAATGAGTTTATGTATAAGTTTGCAAAGCGCTTAGCTCTTGATGCGAGGGAGTTAGGTGATAGATCACATGTGAGCGTGGTGCTTAGATGTTATTTATCTGCAAATGTATCCTATTGGCCGAGTCGTGTGGTAGTTCACGATAGTGACAGCTTCGTTGATTCTTATATAGTCCACCCTCCGTTGATAGGACAGGTAGAACCGGTATTGTGGAGTAAGTCATGCGATGTTCTAATTTACTTTATCAATGTTCCTTATACATGAATGAAGAGTCTTTCATGCTATATATGATCTTGTAGATAACTAGAGTAGATTATGACTTAGTAGTTAGTAGATAACTTAGAATCCATTCTCTAGCTAATCCGACATCACCTACATATATGAGGAGTAGTCTATTTTCTAATCGCTGTGTTATCTACCCATGAACTTATACTTTATTATCATTATCTTTATGGTTTACCCCCTGCTAAAGTATGTGACTGTGTGACGAGTTTCTTATTAGTAATCATGTTCTTGCAAGTGTATCTCTAGTCTTTGCCTTGATAGATTTTGCCCCCCTTGATTTAATTCCATCTTCTTGAGATCCCTTGAGCAAAATTATAAATAACGATACCTGGAATACTTATCCTGGTGAAATGCTACAATGAGGTGTTTTATCTGTGCACTTGCGGATAGAATAGATTATTTTCTAGAGAGCCTTTACATTTATAAATACCTTTGTACACTCTGGCGCCATGCTAGGGATGACAACCTAGTATCTAAGTGGTGTTAGCTAGTGTCAACAAGCATTTCTGGCGCCGTTGCCGGGGAATTATATGAATTATATGAGTCTCAGGAATAAGTCATAAAAGGGAACAAAAGGGTAATATTAAGGAAAGCCAGAAAATCAATCAAGGTTATTCATATAAAATATTAGACTAGACTATAGAGAAATAATTGCATAAAAACAGCTACTAAGTGAGAAATCATAACAAGGCACCGCTGCTTTGGCAGGTTCACCCAGTTGTTTTTCTATGTTTATATTTTTATACAGGGTATAACAGGATTGACTTTGGATACATTCAACTCTTCATCATCAGAACCAAAGCAATCTAGAGAAGAAGAAGCTAGCTACCAATTGCTGAAGCTATGGCACAAAAGACCTTGCAAGAATTCTCTGCTCCAAGTCTTGACAACATTCCAACTGGTCCAAGATTTGCAGTAGAAGAAGGAATACCCGAGTTTGAGCTCATGTCAAGCCTCATCAATTTGGTACAAGCTACACAATTCAGTGGAAAGGCACATGAAGATGCCAGTGCACACTTGCAGAATTTCTTAGAGATTGGAAGCACAATCCACATCAATGGAGTTGACAAAGACGTCATACTGCTTCGCCTTTTTCCATTCTCACTAGAAGGGAAAGCGAGGAAGTGGTTCTACACTCATCAAGATAACATCAACAACTGGACGAACTTGTCAGATGCCTTTCTATCAAAGTTTTTCCCTATAGGCAAAACAACTGCCTTAAGAGGAAATATTGTCAGTTTCCAACAGCAGAAGACAGAAGCCATTTCAGAAGCATGGGAGTGTTTTCAAGGATACATATCAGATTGTCCTCACCATGGAATGGCCACATGGTTACTTATGCAGACCTTCTACCATGGATTAACCCAGAAGGCTCGTGAGTGCCTAGATGCATCTGCTAAAGGATCATTCTTGGAGCTTACAACTGGAAAAGCAGAGATACTTTTGGATAAGATAGCAGAAAACCAAAGCTGGTTCCAAGATAAAACTCAACAATATCATCAAACTGAAGAAATACCAGAAGAAGTAAATGCATTATCAACTAAGATGGAAAATTTGCTCCATTGGATTGACCAGAGGGCCAAGTTCAAAGAAGATCAAAGGGCCATTGAGACAGCATACAAATATCAACCAACTTCGAGTCAACCCAATAGCAAAGGTATGAATTTAGGAGAACATGAGGAGATAAAGAATATAACTACTAGAGGAGGCAAAGCTACCAGAGATCCACCATACCCAAAAGACAAACAAAGAACATCAGCACCAGTGCAACCAGCAGTGATGGAAGAAGAAAGCCCAGTTGAAGCAGAAGATCTGCTCCAACCACCAAGAACTGGAGAAATGAGGAAAGATTTTTATGACACCAACTATTTGCCATTTCCCAGAAGAAACAGAGGACTGCAGTCGGATGAGCAGTTTGGTAAGTTTGTAGAGGTCATTCAGAAATTATATGTCAACATACCTCTGCTCGATGCCATACAGGTACCTACATATGCAAAGTACATCAGAGATATTCTTAACAAGAAGAGACCACTGCCCACCACTGAGGTTATCAAGCTGACAGAAGAATGTAGTGCGGCCATCCTCAACAAACCACCAAAGAAGAAGGAAGATCCCGGATGCCCCACTATTGATTGCTCAATTGGAAACCAACACTTCAACAATGCACTTTGTGATCTCGGAGCAAGTGTCAGTGTGATGCCAGCATCAGTCTACAAAAGCTTGAGCATGCAACCTTAGAACCAACATCAATGTGCCTACAACTAGCGGATCAATCGGTTCGACACCCGCTGGGCATCGCCGAGAACATTCCAGTCAAGATCAGAGATTTCCTGGTGCCAGTAGACTTCGTAGTACTGGACATGAGTCCTGACTCAAAAGTGTCCATCATCCTTGGAAGGCCATTTCTGAGCACTGCCAATGCTCACATTGATGTCGGAAAAGGAGAAATCAAGTTCAACATAAACGGTCAAGAAGAACACTTCACATTCAAACCCAGACCAGAGAGAGACTCTACAGTGAAGGAAGTTCATGAAGAACCACTGGAGACACCATCTCCGGAGGAAGGTAACTCAGAAGATTAAAAGATTTGGAGGTCCAGCTTGGGGGACCTAAAAATCCCAAACCCTCACCGGGAGGTAAATCGGTATTTATCCGCATTATTAATTTTCTCATATTTAAATTCTTGCATAATTAATTCTTGCATTAGTTGTGCATTCATAGCATAATTATAATAATCAAAAAGCCCCATATAAATAATATTTGAGGTGTGTAACAACCCATATTTATTAATTATTGTGGAGGCACAAAAATATTTCCCATTATCATTTTAATTAAGTTTCAATTCTCATAAATTTTTCCTGCATTATGTTTATTTATATTGATCTTCTAGAAGCATGACCCACACTCTTTGGGTCCCACATGTCATACACTTCACCTCACATACATCCCATCACATAATTTCATCCACCAATATGTTTCCACTCACCTGACATCTTTCCACCGTCCAACCACTACCAACACAATATTATTCTGCTTGAGATCAAAGCAAGGAAGCAAGTGGAGGAGGCACACCCAGGATGGACACCAGGGGTGGGCGCCCGCCCACCTACCTTGGGCACCCGCCCTGTCCCCTGCTCAGCCTATAAAAGGCCACCTCCAGCTCCCCTTCTCTTCACACAAACACTCCAGAAAACCACACAAGTTTCAGTTTCCCGAGAAGGAGTTCTTGTAGTGAAGAGAAGAGAGTGAAGAGAAGAGAGTAGAAAGAAAGAGAAGAGTGGAAGAGAAGGTTGGAGATCTTTTGAGAGAGTGATTATCACCTAGCAAGTAGTGATCCCGTTGTCTAAACGGAAGTAAAAAGTTGTTTAGGGGGAGGCTCTACCAAAATAGAAACTTGTCTTGAACGATTAACCCCTAGACTACTGACACTTCGGACAGCTGACCACTAACATTTTATCTCACATTTTCCACTAGTTGTGTTTTTGCCAACTTTTGTTTGCAGGATGTTTAAGAAGGTGAAGAATGCAGGGAAGGCTCTCAAGAACATTGGTACAAGGAGTTCCGCCCGACACTCCTCACAGCCATCAGAGATGAGCGTTGACCCGACACCCACACAAGCTCCATCATCTTCATCAGGCCAGCAAGTCAAGGTCCTTCTCAAGATAGGAGACCTTGGACTGAAGACCCGAAGAGAGAAGGAAGTCTATCAGCAATTGAAGAACAAAGATTTCATTCACACCCCTACTATCGATCCAATCCTACTACGAGAAACAGGTATGGACACTGAATTTGACTTAATTTTTCAGATGATGGGTTGGACAAATTTTTGGAATATAACTGAGCTGGGTTCTCGTCTTCTCACCCTCGAATTTCTTTGCACCTTACAATACTATGAGGGGGGAATTGTTTTTCGGATGTTCAAACAGGAAATTATGTTATCTTGGAGAGAGCTGAGCGACCATCTTGGTTTCTCTTCAAGATGCATCCTGAACATTGACTCCGATTTACCCAACTTTGAGAGACACCAGTTTCGGAGAGAAATATCTAGAGATAATTTTTACAGTCAAGCCCGAACCAGTGACATGGAACACCCCACTCTCAGGATGTTCCACAAATGGCTTGGGTACAATCTTTTCTATCGTGACGATATTAGGAAAGTAAGAGTAGGAGATTTACAACTTTTATACGCTGCTATTAGTAAAGTACCCACTTCACCTGTTACACTATTAGTTTCTCATTGGCTTAGTATACCTAGTCTTCAGGGACCAGTAGGATGTACTTCACTTATCACTCGTCTAGCTACTAATCTTCACTTACTAGAAAACTCATCATTGGACTTCATAGAAGAATTAAGAATTTATCATGGCTATGACACATTTAGACAAGCTCGGATGTTAAAGAAAGAGGGAAATATAATGTATATGCTATATGATGATAAAGGCAAGATTCGGTTACCTAACCCGAACCTTGGCCTCTACGCTGTGCAAAACTTTTTGATTGAGATTGCAGCAACACCAGTGAACCAGAGAACTCCACAGCGAGTGGCATCTGAAAGGATAACCACTCACCGAGAACGCACTTGGTATGGAGCTGACCCTGGTCTAGAAGAAGCAGCGCACCTGCATTATTGCGATTACAACCCTCGAGTCCTTCGAGACCCATGGGCTCGTCATGCGCAACCACAAGAGCCAACAGAGGAGACATGGCTTGAGAGCCAAGATCACCAGTGGACAAACCCGCCTTTCCATACGGGCAGGTACTCCACTGATCCATATGGAGCTTCAGGATCCAGACCTCTGCCCCAATTTGATGCAGGACGATACTCCGACGCCTCCTACACCTTCACGAATGACTACTATCAAGAGGCCGGTGCTTTCTTCACTCGTACCGACAACACCCTCCTCAACATCCAGAACACGCAAGCAGAACATGGAAGACTCCTGGAAGAGCAACAAAAATGGAACCAGGACCATGCCGCTGCAGTGCAAGAGCTGAGACAAGATACAACAACAATGAACGACAACATCACAACCATGATGCGGTTTTGGAACATCGGGTAAGACCGACGACAACATCCAGCTTGGGGGAGTTCCTCCCTAAATTTATCAAGTAAGTTTCTATTTGCTCTTCTTATTTATTCTATTCTGTCTTAGTATTTAATTTATCTTAAAAGGAAAAAACTTAGAAAACCAAATAAATATTTTCTTGCTTTAATTTACTGCACTTTATAAACATGAAAACAAAATAAAAAGAGTGTGTAGATAAGTGTGCTTTATTTTTCTGCTAAGTTTAATCTCTAGAAAAAATAAAAAAGACTAAAAATATGCATGATGGAAATGATGAACAGTTGCTCTGTTTGCTTACTTACAAGTACCTAGCTTTTATATTAGAGTTCTTCCAGGAATTACTAAAACTAAAATTACTATCTATGGGAAGCATAACACTAAAGTCTAGGTAAGAGAAAGGCATGATATAAAGTTGAGCTACTGTTTATCTTGTTCCTACTACACTAAGTTCTGGAGATTTATTTTAAAAACTTACAAATCACATGATGAGTTCCTAGCATAACAAAACTACCTACCATAGCCATACTTGCTATAACATCTTTTACTATATTTACATTGAGTTTGATCGAGCTGTGTAGACCCTTAGGAGCTTTTCATGTGGTTAAATTAAGATATTCACTTGCACACATCTACCACAGCATTCATCATCAATCATTAAAATTGCTAAAAATATTTTCACTCACTGTCCCGAATATTGTTACTCTCTCTCTAAAAAGATTCAATGCAGAAGAGGCATGGGTTATGCAAAAATATGCGAGGAAATAAAAAGGGGCAAGTGCCCGAAACCTCGGGAAAAGAAAGAAAAAGAGTGAGACGAGAGGTAAAAATGGACAAGTGTCCGGAGTAGAATTAGGGGTACAAAGATGCCCACTTGAGCGAAAAAAATGGACAAGTGTCCGACAGTAGAATTATGGGTATCTACTACCCACCTGAAAAAAAAAAGAGAGAAAAAGATAGCCCATGTTCTCCCAAAGCAAAGATCAAAGAAGAGGAGAGATAGCAATATGAGGAGCAATGAGAAGTAAGTTATCACTTATACATTTTTATCATCACTATCATTTACTCCATCACACATGCACATCTTGATTTAATTATATGCTGAGTTCCTTTGGATCCATGGCTCGATTAGACAACATATGTATGAGCTCCACTTAAATATTCCATTAGCTATAGGCAAGTGATATCATGGTAAGGATCCACAAATACTACATATAGAGAGACTTGAGAGATTATTGCTGGGAACTCTGAGTTTTATTTTGAAAACTTATGAAAAACTCTGGAACAAAGGTGAAGTATAGACAGGAGGGATAGTGCTTGACTTAACTATTTTGTCTTTCGATTACTTAAGACTTAAGTGCAGGTACTAAACTTCATAACACTTCACTTCAATCTGGAAGAATTTTGTATAAAAGCATGTGTGCCTGTCAGGAAAGAAAACATCGAAGCAACTCCTGATCCGTCTAAGTTTAGCTGTTTGCTCAGGGACGAGCAAAGGGTAAGCTTGGGGGAGTTTGTTGACGGTCCTTAAGTACTAAAATTAATAATCAAATAAACATGAAAAAGGATCAATATGAAACAAACATCTAGAATTAGGGTTTTATCTGACAGAATTCCACGAGTTTTGGTGTTTATCTATTTCTGCAGGGGTTTATCAGAAAATATGGAGAGAAGGCCCACATGTCATGTTTACAACGAGATAATTACGTGCCGCGCAATTTTCCTCAATCTAGAAGGATCCAGAAGCCACGGGAACGAACGGGAAGCGATTCGGGCTCGGGGGCAGGGCGCCCGCCCAGGGCAGGAGTTGGATCGGGACTCTCTCTCGGGACAACGCTCCACCGACCTAAAGGATCAATCTAAACCATACAATCTATGTCGGTTTGATCCAATGGCTCACGTTCACTTGAGGGGACTATAAAACCAAGGCCAAACCCCCCTGGAGGAGGAGAGGAGAAATCATTATTCAGAGGTAGCCATCAAAGTTAGGGTTTAGAGCTTCTCTCCCACAGAGAATTAGAATTAGCTACTCCCTAATCCTTCAAGTTTAGAGGTTTGATTAGATAGCAATTAGAGAAGTAGAGCACTACGCTCTGGATTCGGATCTTCGGTAATAAAGATTGGTATTATTCATATCTTTCTCTAATTCTATTGTTCTAATTGCATTATGTCTCTAATTATTATGTTCTTAGTTTGCTCTAGTTCTATATTTGATATAGTTCTAATTGATAATGAGTTTATGTATAAGTTTGCAAAGCGCTTGGCTCTTGACGCGAGGGAGTTAGGTGATAGATCACATGTGAGCGTGGTGCTTAGATGTTATTTATCTGCAAATGTATCCTATTGGCCGAGTCGTGTGGTAGTTCGCGGTAGTGACAGCTTCGTTGATTCTTATATAGTCCACCCTCCGTTGATAGGACAGGCAGAACCGGTATTGTGGAGTAAGTCATGCGATGTTCTGATTTACTTTATCAATGTTCCTTATACATGAATGAAGAGTCTTTTATGCTATATAAGATCTTGTAGATAACTAGAGTAGATTATGACTTAGTAGTTAGTAGATAACTTAGAATCCATTCTCTAGCTAATCCGACATCACCTACATATATGAGGAGTAGTCTATTTTCTATTCGCTGTGTTATCTACCCATGAACTTATACTTTATTATCATTATCTTTATGGTTTACCCCCTGCTAAAGTATGTGACTGTGTGACGAGTTTCTTATTAGTAATCATGTTCTTGCAAGTGTATCTCTAGTCTATGCCTTGATAGATTTTGCCCCCCTTGATTTAATTCCATCTTCTTGAGATCCCTTGAGCAAAATTATAAATAACGATACCTGATATACTTATCCTGGTGAAATGCTACAATGAGGTGTTTTATCTGTGCGCTTGCGGATAGAATAGATTAGTTTCTAGAGAGCCTTTACATTTATAAATACCTTTGTACACTCTGGCGCCATGCTAGGGATGACAACCTAGTATCTAAGTGGTGTTAGCTAGTGTCAACAGCCTCCATCTCCGGATCCTCATCCATCTCATCCTCAGAATCTAGCTCAGCTGCTCCAGGCAGGTGGTGAGGGTGGAGCTAGTTATGCAGCTGGTGGATCTCATCATGTAGGTTCTCATTGTACTCCTCAGCATTAGCTAGCAGTTGCTCAAGCTCTAGCTGTCGGACCCTGGAAAGGCATGGTACCTCGGGACTCGTACACCGAACCACCCCAGGTGGGGTCACCTCCACTAGTAGGGATCACTGCCTCAATCCCCACCAGGGTCTCATCACCAAGCTGCTCTTTATTCCAATAGTAGCGAGGTTCCCTTCCTTCACGATACCCCATCGAACTGAGCACTCTCCAAAGCAAAGTAGGCATCCCAAACTCCTCTAGGAACTTGCTCTTGTGATGCGAGCTCCTAGGTGCCAACTGATGGCGAGGGGCCCGCCCACCAGTGGACTTACGAGCAGTGAGCCTAGGCGTGCCATCTACTACAAATAGAATACCTTAGATAAGATTGAGGATTATCTTTTATCATTTTAATTGAAATTGGGACATGCACGAACTTACGATCTCACATACTTAGAAACAAAAGTTAATACTAATCGGTATACGCAGTGGCACACAACATTCTCTCATAACGTAACTAGCGTTCTAGGCGAGAACGTGGTTAGCGTACCCGCAGAAAACTCATTTCAACCCAACTACAGTATGAACATGCAAAACAAGAATTTAAAACTATGGACCCCACACACACAGACACCACATCTATGCATATGGCGTGCCACTACCCACATCATCGCCCTAATGATGGCATCTCCTCTCAGGACGGAATCTCCCAACATGCGGTACTGTTTGCAGGCACACTGAATATGCGTGCATGGCACAGCATCCAAAAGCACTTCCCTAGATCGGCAGTGTATCCGATTATGCTCTCACAGCTCCCACTTACCGCGGCGTAGAGGGAAATTGATCCATACATTACCACTCAAATGAATGGCACTCATACTATTACACGTCGTATGAGTGACGAAATAGAAATATGATGCATAACCCCCAAGTCACTAATTAACTAGCCACCTTAGAGTCCTTAACTGGGCATAAAGCATATGACCATGGCACACCGTGTAGTTTTCCAAAAACTCATTTTAACACCTTGATTGTCATTAATTAGATGGTTAGCTTTTATTAACTAGTTTAATTTTGTTTTAGAACGTACTTATGAACAGTAACTCGCTAAACCTTGCTTTGATGCCAGCTGTAACAGAACCGCCCAAATTATAAGAGATTAAGCCTAATAGTGACCATTTTGACAGTCGAACCATCACGCTTAAGCCCATATAATCCTGGTAGTCCGTGAAATCTTGAAGAATTTCAAACCACAACTCGTACATACAGCCAAGATCGTAATAAGTTTAGCGGTCACCATTCATAGTTACATTCAGTTCACAACATTCATCGCATACATCGGAGTCACTTAAAGTTATTACAAACCAAGTTCACGAGTAGCGGAAGCTTCATAGTTTTTAAATAACACACACACTTAGTCTGATACAGTGCCATAGTTTGATCATTCCCACAAAAGCAGAAGAGGAGGTAGAGTGACCATCGCCCTTGGTCTAGTCATCACCCATCGCTGGGTACAAGCAGTGAATGCAATAACCATAGTACATCTACCCATCTGCAAAACAACATGGGAATGGAACCCTGAGTACGAGAATGTACTATGCTAGACTTACCTGTCATAAACCAAAATAAAAGACTATTCAAGGATCATGAAGCCTGTATAGTGGGGTAGCTGAAAACCTTTGCATAAATGCGTTGCCCAACTAGAATTATAATCTGATACCGTTCTTTCTTTTAATTAGCTCAAGTTAAGTATCATCATTGTCGGGTATTCTTAACGTCATTACCAAAAGTAGACTTAGTTTTCTAATTCTGATAACGGCGCCAAAAATGCCAAACCTATCCCTCATGCAACTTAAGCCAAGTTGTCAACCCTAGCATGACATAAAAGACGCAGTATTGAAATATGCAATTGCTCATCTAAATAAATAACAAATGGGATCTGCAAGCGCACAGATTAATACCGATGTAGCATTTTAACTAGAAAGTATTCCAGGTATCGTTATTTATATTTTTACCACTGGGAAGGGATTAGTAATCATCAATGTTGATTATAGAATGGAATATAAGATTGAGTATCTATCATTGCATGTATAATTGAGAACATTTATCTAACTCTTTCATACAAGGATAAGTGTCACATAAAGGATATATAAAGTAATAAATAGTGACAAAGATAATTAATCTGATCAGCATAAATTAACCACATATAAATATGATAAGCACCTCAATTAGATATTCTAGCAAGTCATTAGCATGGTATTAGAATGAACTACAAGAATATTTCCTAAGTTATTCTCAACTATATAGTCTAGCATTATCATAGTTAGTGCAAGCATACTTAGCAATCATTGTGAGACAAGACTACGCCTATGCATAGTGATATTAGCAAGGAATATGAGAAACATAGCAATCACTCCCCTGTAATAATGTTGCTCTGCCAGCCCAATACACGAGAGGGGGACTATATAAGAATCAATGAAGCAGTCACTATCACGAACTACCCCTCGATCTGGCATATAGGGTACAATCGCAGATAAATACGGTATAAGCACCACGCCTACACAATATCTATCATTTACCCATGGATCCGATGGATAAACGCTATACGATCCTAAACATGTATATAGATCCAATCTAACTAAGCCAAGTATATAACTATGATAAACTAAGAACAATATAATCTTGAATATAAACAAGTAGAGCAAAGTCATAAGCAATATATTGAAGTAGAACAAAGTCATATTCATAATATTGAAGAACAAAGATGAACAATTAGAAGAACAATTAGAGAATTACCAAGAATCCTCTTGACAGATCCCGAAACCAATCGAAGATTTACTCCTTCTAGTTCTAATCCTATGTAGCTATGCTAATCTAGATGTCTAATTGTTGTGGTGGCTCTAGGCTTCATCAGAGGCTTCTTCTCCCAAGATGAATAATGAATTAGGGTTGAGAGGCTCTTCTCCTCCAGGGGCCAGGGGGTCTGGTTTTATAGTCCTTCCAAGTGAATATGGGCTGTTGGATCAAACCGACATTGATTGAACGGTTATCCTTGATCCTTTAGGTCGGTGGAGCTTGATCCCGAAAGAGAGTTGTGATTGGACTCTATAGGGGGCCGGGCGCCCTGGTTTCCTGGGTGGGCGCCTAGGGCCAGGCCCCGTTTCGCCTCCGCTTCGTTCCTGTGGCTTCTGGAGTCTTCTAGATATAAGATAATTGTGCGGCACGTTGATATCTCTATGTAATCCCGACGTGTGGGCCTTTCTTCCATATTTCCTGATAACCCCCTGTAGAAATAGACAAACACCAAAACTCGTGGAATTCTGTCAGATAAAACCCTAAGTCTAGATGTTGATTTTATTTGGATCCTTTGCTTTGTTTAATTGATAATTAAATTTGATACTTAAGGACCGTCAACAATCATTACCTATCATCTAGGTTTGCACCTGTACTATTGCAAACAAATGTTGTGATATGATAGTACCTCATCATAGCATTCGCAATTCATTACTTATCACAACCGAAGAGTTTTATAGTCCTTACTATGAGGACAGGGCTCATATCAAATGGTCACTATCCAGGAGCGATGGCGATTCGAATCGATTTCTGACTAGCTGGCGAGTTATTCCCCACACAAACCACACTCACTGATCAAGTGAGCTACAGATCACCATACTACACTATCTAGGACCCAATCGCGGGTTCGGCAGGCACCGCTTGTACCCGAGGACCGTTCCGGCGACCGAGGTATCCAAGGTATACCAAGGTTACGCGTCGCGTCCTCATTGTTCTCCTCAACAATCACCAATACAGCGCATGACGGCTCGACTCCTGGCCTGGATAGTGTTCAGGCTTCACAGTCGGAACAACTTATCCTTCCAGCTAAGTGTGGGGCATGCGTTCAACATGATAAGAGGGCCATCAATGATCGGTCCTTAATCGAAGCAGGTAGGAGCACTACGATCAACACCACCATAAGACACTTCCCGGTCTCAAATTCATTCCCACACTTGGTTACCATTCATCATAGCATTGACAGCTAACTTTCAGGTATCCATCTATATCTCGCCGGTGACAGGAAATCACCCGACTTCTTCCGTACTAAGCAAGCTAAGCATAGACTCTGAGCCTATCTACATAGGTCAAGGTCGGTAAACAGGTGGTGATATCAAGGAGTAAATATGCATCAACGGTATCAAGCAACTCCTATCACTTAAATGCAGCATAGTAGAACAATCATAATATATCAATTAAGTTAGCGAGAATAGGGAGACTTAGAATGCTCCGAGGCTTGCCTTTCTCAAACGTGCTAGGCCTATGGTCCAGGCACTCTTGCAGCTCTCCTTCTGGCTCTGGTCCTCCTAGAAGTTCCTGCTCCTGGGTCTCCTCCGGCTCCTTGGGTCCCACCTCGTTCTCCTGCGAGCCTGTATGATGCAGGTTTGCTCATGAGTGTAGTGCGAGATGCCTGGGGTGCAATGCTTATGCATGTGAATACCAGATGATCAAGACGTGGTGTGGGTGACACAAGAGATTATTTCTACAAAGTAGTCAACATCATCCAAGGATATGCAACTAAATTAAGCATCTATTGCATTCTCTTCTACAAGTTGTTCTCATGGTTATCCAGCAAGCTCACATGATGCTTTAAAGATACATCAAACACCCTTTATTCCACTTATCTCATGTATAACAAGGTATAATTTTTTTAATTATTATTAGACCTACAACAGCAGCATATATTTCTGATCAACAATAAATTCCACAAAATTTACAGTAGGTCACTGATCAATTATGAAGTCTACCACAAATTTTTCATAATATTTGGACAACTAGTTTGGCCTACAAAAATCACAAGATTACTCAACATAATTAAGTATAATTACACTACTGGTGACAAAGTGTCAAACAACAGATTTCATATTTTTTATAAATTACTTACTAACATAAGAAACACCCACAAAAATTTCCAGATTAATTGCATGATCCAGTTATTTACTAAAAATCCTAAACCACTGCCATGCAAGCATTTAAATCATTATAAATTAATTTATACAGCAAATAATAAGTGCCTTATTTTTTTCGGAGACTAAACATCCATGCAAAGCTAACAAAATAAGATTCACATTTTTCTGAGTTATATTTTAATTACCATGCATTTTCTAATTATCAGCAAAAATATGGATTAAATATATTTGTACAGAAAAGTTGTCCAAACATGACATGCAATCACACCAAACTGTAGATCAAGATTTATAGAACACACCAAAATTTATTTCATCATTTTTGGAGCTGTAGAACTCAAGTTATGAAATAAACAAGATTTAAAAGATTTCTGAAAACCTTTATTTAAGAAAACCAAGGGGAAACGCTAGATGCACCCAGATCCACACCCGCAGAGATGCTGACAGGCGGGACCTGGGGGTCGTGGCCCCACTGGTCAGCAACGCCGTACTCCGGTCGTTACCCACGGCTTCGTCTCGGCAAGACGAACACGTTGCACTAACTCGCGTCGACGGAGGAGGTCTCTAGCGGTGGGAATGGCGCACGGCGGAACTCGGTGGCGCTGCTCACCGGCATCCGGCCATCGCCGGCCGATAGAGCGCGAACGGAGGGGCGCATAGGGTTCGCGGTGGTGCGGCGACCAAAACGTGCTAACTACCGAAGAGAAAGAGGATCGGGAAGGGAAGGTCCACGCGGACCGAGAGCTCGCCGGAGCTCCGGCCATGGCGCAGTGGCGGAATCTCGCGCAATACCTTGACGCGGACGGCCGAGAGTGAGCGCACGGTGTAGAGCTCGTCGAGGCGGAGCTGGGGGCGTGTTTAATCGGACGCGGGTGGTCGGAGTGGTTAGCTTGGCTGCGCCGTCAATGGCGCACGGCGGGGCACCGCCGCGGCTGCTGCTGCGCGCCAGTGGGGAAGAAGAGGGAGTTGGGAGGGGGACAGAGTGGAGGCGTCTGGGGGCGCGGGGAGGCGTCCCGACCGGGTTATGCCGGTCGGCCGGGCGGCCGCGGCCACGTGGCCGGCGTACGGCTGCCACGTGGCCGGCGCTGGGTGGAGCGAGGCGGGCGCGTCCGCGCGTGGGAGAGGGGGAGGGGGAGCTAGGCCGCGTGGCTGAGCGGGCCGAAAGGGAGGCGGGTCGGCCCAGCAGCGCCTACCCCCTTTCTCCTTTTTTTGAATTTCTTTTCTTAATTATTTTGCCAAACTCATTTTGACTAATTTAAAACCGTTTTTAGGTTTGGCCCCTAAAACAAAAGTTGTCACAATTAAAAAGTTCTACAACTATGGTTTAAGCTGAAATTCCAAATTCCAAATAGAATTTGAAATACAACTCAAAACTAGTTATAGGCTTTTAAATAAATTCCTTTTGGAGATTTTTGTATAAAATCCATTTCTCAAATCCTATAGCTCCAAAAATTTCACAAAATTATTCTTAATTATCCTAAAACATATTCCAACTTATTCTGATCATTACAAGCAATTTTAAGCAAGCATACAAATTTTATCAAATTGAATTCAATTAAATTTATCACATAAAATCACAATTCAAAAACTACCATGCTTATGTGATGCTATGCTCATGCTATGCTTGATGAGGATGCTTAAAAGTGAGTTTATGAGACTAAGTGCATGCTTAACACCTAGGGTGTTACAGTGGCTACCCTTAGCTGAATTCTCTTACAATAATAGCTATCAAGAGAGTATTCAAATGGCTCCTTTCGAAGCTTTGTGTGGCCGTAAATGTAGAACTCCTCTAAACTGGGTTGAACCTGGTGAAAGGAGGTACTACAGAATTGACTTTGTCAAGGAAGCTGAAAAGCGCGTTTTTGTTATGCAGAAACACATGAAAGCCGCCCAAGCTAGACAGAAAAGCTACGCTGACCGAAGAAGAAATCCACTCGAGTTTGAAGTAGGTGACCATGTGTACCTGAAGGTATCGCCTATGAAGGGGGTGAACCGCTTCGGTATGAAGAGGAAGCTTGCCCCTAGGTATGTGGGTCCCTACCAAATCACTGAAAAGAGTGGTCAAGTGGCTTACAGGGTACAACTACCTGCTGAGATGAGAGATATTTTCCCTGTATTCCATGTGTCGCAACTTAAGAAATGCCTTCGCGTGCCCGAAGAAAGAGTTGAAACAGGAGGTCTTAAACTACAGTCAGATCTATCTTATGAAGAAAAGCATGTGCAAGTTCTTGATGTCAAAGAAAGAGTTACGCGTGGGATAGTGATAAAACTTTATAGGGTGCTATGGAACCATCAAAGTGAAAGAGATACCACTTGGGAAAGGGAAGACTATTTACAAGTGACTTACCCCTCCTTCTATGAAAAATGGTATGTCATTCAAATCTCGGGACAAGATTTTTGTAAGGGGGGAGGGTTGTAACACTCCTAGTGTTAGCTTGCATGTTAACCATGAGCATTGCATCAACATAAGCATCATCATACTCACTCATAAGCATCATACCATTGTCACATGCCATTTGGTGTATACACTATGTGATTAAGTTAATTATATGGCTTGTTCTATGTGTAAGTCATGTATGACCAATGTATACAATTGCACATTGTCTTCCAAAATACTTTATGCATGTTTATAATATCATTTTGAACAAATTTTATGTTGGAGGTCTCACCCAAAAATGCCCCAAAGTCATGGTTAACCCTAGGTTGACCTAGTTGACCCCCTAAACCTATTTTCAAAGATCTTTTATGAAATCAGTGTTAGAGAGCTTCCATGTAAGTGACATCTAAAGCAAAGTTGTAGTACATTTTATAAGCTACAAAAGTTGTTTTGGTGCCCTTTCATGAAAATGGTTGGAACCTATCTAGAAATGGCCCACAAGCCAGAAACCAGTGCTGTTTCCAACACTTGGTCGATTTTGGCTAAGTCTGAATTCTGCAGTTTCGAGGTAGGGCACTTGGGAGCGTTGTAGTTTGAAATCTAGGCCAAACCAGACCTTGATCCTTTAAGTAATCTTGTAGAACTCGTGTAGCTCTATCCATTGGGACAAATCTGAGCCAAAACCACCGAGTGGATCGCGAGTAGAACGTCGATGAAGTTCGAGATTCAGTCACTGTCCACGGCGACTGAATCGCCCGATTCAGTTTGGACAGAGCATCACCCGCCGCCGCGTGTTCGGCCACCTGTCCACCGTACATTGACGGTGACCCTGCCTGTTAGCTTAGACGACGCCCTCAAGTCACCACGAAGCCACCCCGTGCCTCAGACGCGACATCCACTTACTCAGAGCGCCACATTTCGCCCGCCTTCGTTCTCGGCGAGCTCCGCCGCACTTCGGCAAGCTCTCCTAGCCGCACCACTACGTCCCGAGCCGAGCTGCCTCGCCTAGAGCTCTGCCGCGACATCCTCTACCACGACGTCCACCTCTTTTCCTTAGCTGAGCACTGGTGAGGTCACATTGCCAACTCTGTTGCGAACTCTACCTCGCCGGAATTCTTAGAGATCACTGGCAACGTGGCCAGACCTCTCTGGTTCAACCTCTGGCCGTGATTCTTCTTCCTACAGCTTCGCCTTGCTTCCCTCTCGCTCGTCCGTAACCTCTACTGAGTCGCCATTGCCCCAATACGCCGGCGTACCGCCGCGCAGTGCCGCCGCTCCGCCATTCTCGACAGCGAGCACCCTAGAGTCCAGTAGAGCATGAGCCAAGTAGGTCAACAGGTTCGTCGTGATGTGAGGAACACGTAGATGCCCTCAGTTTCCCCGAAGACCTCGCCGTCGATGAAATCTCCGGCAGCCGAGCTCGCCTATGCTCTGTGTGTCGCTGACGAGTGGGAACCCTCTGTCAGCCACTGTCTCTCTCTTCCCCTATTTCTATTTTTGGCAGATTCAATGCTATTCTTGGAAAATTCATAACTTGAGTTAGGCAGATCCAAATGGAGTGATTCTAATTTTGCCAGATCCTTGAGTTAGTCTAGTTTTTAATAAAAATATGAAGCATGCCATGTCTTTGCAGAAATAAATAGATATGATTTAATCCTTGGTAAAAAGAAGGTAATTATATCTTGAGATCTATGAGTCCTATGGCCATGCAAATTTAGGAGAATGTTACTTATGGTATGAATAGGCTCTGATAAATATCTCATGATTTTTGGATGCCTGTTAGTAAAGTTATAAATACCCTTTGTTTAAATAGGAGTTTCTTGTGGTATTTTTAATAAATAAAGTATGACTCCTTTTAGGATGGAACTTGCTGGGTGATGTAATCATGTGTAAACAATGCTAAGAAAAATCTGAAATCTGTTGTTTGACACTTTTTGATAGGATTTCACATTTATGCCTTTAATACCATTGTTAGCTTGTCATTTTTATACATCACAATCTGCCTGTGCAAGAGCCATGAAAAATTTACAGTAACCTCATGGTAGCCTAGATAGCTTGCTGTAATTTTGGGGGAATTTTTGGAGCACTTATACTACATGATCATTAATTCACCTTAATAATCAAATAAATAGAAAAGGGGATGATAAAAATGAGTTTAAACCTTGCCATGATGTTTTATGGTGTTTCTTAGACATGTTCTAGATACTGGTGCCTGTGGATTGAATCAGTGTTACATTCTTAATATGTGCTAAAATATTATTTTTGCTAATTATGCCTTGTCTAGAGCATATTTTGTGTAGCTGATAGGAATTGCTTAAGAATTGCTTGAAGATGAAGTTTGATGGAAAACTTGTCTATAACAAACTTGTAGCTACCTTGCTTATTTGCCTTGTGTCCAAATTTCATAGCATTCGGTTGAGTATTTTAAAAGTTGTGGCTGTTACAAGTAGCTGCTGCGAAGTGCTTGTTCTCTGGATTTTCCAGAGCAGCCAGGAGACTTTGTCTGTTTTAGTCTAGTTCGGTTGGGAATCTTTCTGTCATGTCTAAAAGTGAATTACAGACAATTTGTTAAGCTTTCCAGAAACTGCTTACGTGCTTAGTTTGGCCAACGGAGGACTAAGTTATAGCTAAAACTTGTGACTACCCAGTCTGTCCATGACACCAGTTGTTGTGTATGAGTAGCTAAGGTTGATTAGCTTGTCTAGTTAGCCTCTCTACCAGAGAAGAAGTATGCACTTACATGTTATTCCATGATCCTCTTAATCTTAGAAGCTTATGTTTATGTTTGCACCTTGTTTTATGTTCCTTTGGCTCCTCATCATGACATCATGCAGCATATATGCATTCCCTATGTTTATCTCCTTGTCATGCATACATAGGTGTACCCAAGGGCGTGACGGTCCTGGAATTCGCACCACCCGAGCCGGAGGAGCAGCAGAGGGAGCCACCTCAAGGAGAAGGAGCTGAGGAGGAAGAGGATCTACCGGAGTGCCCCGACCACCGTCCTTCCACCTACGTCGAAGGCAAGCCCCGGAGCATTATAAGACTCCTACTATTTTGTTATCATGTCCAGCTATCAATTAACTATGGTTATGTATTGTTTCATTAAGTGTTAGGCGTTGATATGACAACCTTGCTGCATAAAGACTACCTTGTCCACCTTATACCTCACCTAAGTAGGTCCAGGATCGAATTAATGCTTAGCCATGCTTAGTTCGGTAGAAGCCGGGTGATTTTCTGTCACCTACGCGAGATAGGTGGATACTTGATCATGGTTGGCTATATTTGCTATCGTGGAAATAACCATGTGCTAATAATGAAATGAGACTGGGCGGGATGACGATAGTGAAGCAACGAGGCATGGAGGTCTTGGGTGTGAATCTATCCCCGTCTGTGTCGTTTAAGGACCGATATGTTGTACGTCTTCGTGTCATGTTGAACGCATGCCTAACACTTAGTTGGCCGGATAAGTCATTCCGACCGTGAAGCCTACGAGTGCAACTCCAGCCGGATACCCCGTTCTGTTTGAGTGTGCACCCCGGTTGGTAGTAAGGATGTGCGGAGAGTCAATGGCGTAAGACCGAGGTGTCAGGTTAGAGTCCTGACCCTCGCAGATTGGCGGTTCCTAGGTGTGCGGCGCTGGACGGACCCATGAATTGGTCCGGAGTTGTGCTAAAGGTGATCCGAGCTGCCCTTGCGAGGTATGCTTGGGTGAGTGCTAGGAATACCCCTCTAGCTGGATAGGAATCGATTCGAATCGCCGTCTCTCACAGATAGTGAGAACTTGACTCGAGCAGCGGCAACGTAGGATTCACTAAATATACTTAATGGTTATGATGAGAATGATGATGACTATGTGATAATCCAGATATGGTTATTATTGTGATGCTTAAATATTCAAGTGTATGCTTAGCACAGGTGCTAATCTAGTGGATAGCTGTTTAAGTAATGAACTTGCTGCTGAAAATTTTATAAAGGGTACTCAAAAACTAAAGCTTTTATGCAAAATGTGAGTCAAACCAGCCCACAAATATTAGCCTTGCATAATCCTTGGTGTCACTTTATTTCTGGTTTATGACGGGTAAGTCTAGCTGAGTACATTCTCGTACTCAGGGTTTTATTTACCCTTGTTGCAGATGATGTCATGTATCACGGCTACTGCGCTAACTATCACCATCCGGCTGAGGATGATGAGTAGATCTCAGGCAAGATCAGCTCTTGTATCTTCGGTTGTGCTTTTCTTGGGATGATCATGGAGCTGGCATGTTATTAAACTAAGTGTGCGTGTTGTTTCAAAACTACTTTGCTTCTGCTACTGAACCATGTTGTAATAACTTTATTTGAACTCCGATGTGTGTAAAACTATGTTCTGTGATGAATGTTGTAATCTGTGATGGAGATGCTTGATCATGTACGGTCTTGGTTGTATGTTGGTTGAATCGAGATCTTTTGAGGTTTCGTCGGACTACCGGGTTTATATGGGTTCAAGTCCATTGGCTTGACTGCTCTCGTGGTCGCTAATTCATTTGAATTCTTATAAATTGGACGGTTCTGTTATAGCTGACATCGGAGCAAGATTAAGCATTTAACCATCATAGATGTATTTAAAAACAAATGAATTTGTTTTTTTCCCAAAACTAGTTGGCAAATTAGACTATACATAAGGGCTGTTTTTAAAACGATTGAACAAAATATACCATGCCAGTGGTCATACCCTTTATGCCCGCTTAAGGACTTCTAGGTGGCTAAATACTACTAACAAGGGGGTTTTTCCTTTCGTCGTCCATATGGCGTGTAATAATATGGATGACACTAATTTAAGTGGCAATAAATGGATGATGTACCTTTACGCCACGGTAAGCAATGTTTTTTCTTTCGTTGTCCATACGGCGTGAAATTGTATGGATGCCACTTGCTTGAGTGGTAATGTATGGATCTATATGCCTCTACGCTACGGTAAGTGGGAGCTGTGAGAGCATGACCGTCCAACCGTCGGTCTAGGGGAGTGTTAGCTGTGGTTACTGGAATATTTACATGTTTCACACATGTATATATGAAGGTACTTAATTGTGGGTAGTAGGTGCAGCCATGTATACATGGTTGATGTATATGTGGGTGTATCCCAAATGGGTAGTGTGCTGCGATATATGTTCGGGAATATATATCGGAGTACCTAGCTTGAATGTAGATGATTGGATTTTCATTTCTGCACATATACTCTTGTGGGGTTGGGCTGAAATGAATTTTCTGCAGGTATGCTAACAGCGAAACGTGTAGACCGTGTAGTTACGTATAAAGAGAGCACGTATGTTTGCCACCGACTATACCGCTAGAATTTTCCTTTCTAGGGATGGTAAGGACGTATGGAACGTGCATGCATCATGAATCATTCATGCATCCCTTATGCACTACTTAAATTCTTGTAATTCTAAAACTTGTACCTAATTATCTTCTCCTATAAGTAATCTTTCCTTACTCAGTTGTGGTCTTTCCCTACATATGGCAGCCCCACACGCAAGTGAAACCTTTCTGGACATGTTTGGCACTCCTACTTTGTTGTGGAGGGTGCTAAGTTCAGTGGGATATGAGGAACCACCCCAGTATACTTGGAGAGAGGCTGAGCATGCAGGACCCTTACCTTTGGTAGATGTCCAAATTACAGTTCCTCCTTGTCCAGATAACCCACAGTGGCTAGGATGGATAGTGGAGTCCGATGGTCAAACTCCTTGGGCGGGTGCCCATGTAGCAGCCCTAGAAGTGTTGTTGGAAATATGCCAGGACTTTGGTGATGAGCTAGTTAATGGCCCAGCTGAATCTTTTCCTAGAGTGAGTGTGACTGACACCTTTGTATCCCAGATAGGAGCTGAGCCCCTGGAGATGAGAGAAACCATACTAGGATATAGCTCTAGCCCCACCATGAGTGCCATGCTGGCGGTACTCAAGCTGTACTATGTACGCCAAGACACCTATGTAGAAGCCATGCTAGCGCTTCAGCAAGCCCAAGCTAGACTGCGCAAGTGCGTGCGTAAGCACCGCAAAGCCTTTAGTGATGCACAAGCTGAAATTCAAAACTATCATACTGCTTTGCAAGCCCGCCGCAACCAAGTTGAAAATGCAGTTAGAGAGCGCAATGAGGCGCAAGCACGCATGATGCAAATGACAAGATAGCGAGATGATGCTATGAGCTTGGCTAAAAATAGAGAAGCTGCTAGAGTTAGAGCTTTGTTCCAAGCTGAGGTTAGAGAGCAAGAGCTGATTCATAGGATTGCTGAGCTACAGTTAGATGTCCATCGCCTAAACAATGTCATAAATCCTATTCCACACCCTGTCCCTGTTAATCATGAAGAAGACCCTAGTGATGAAGATTAGGATGATGGCATAGTCTCTAATGAAGAATCTGAGGAAGATCTGTAGTTTAGCAATGGTTTTCGTATTTATGTACCAGTTTCCATCTCTTTATGAAATGGACATGTAATCTGAATTTCCAGTTGAGACTATGTATTCGGCCCTGATGCCCTTCTTGTAACACTTAATCTGTGACAATGACCTTGTGTAACCATATGCACTTGTATGTGATGCTCCATGTTTATGTTGAGCTTAAATAATCCCTATGAAATCATGTGGTTGTGAATGATCGCAAGTGTAACCAATATCGTGGATGATGTTCACTTGTTGTAATGGATTATTGTGCCCTATATTATGTGGATTTATTTCAGTAAATTCCGTATGGCATCAATTGAAATTCATTGGCAATTATTCTTGTCATCCTAAATGATCGCTTGGTATACCTTGTGCATATGGCGCGTAATACTCGTTCCGGCCACAATGAGGTGCCGCCACCACCACCTACTCCCCCGCCTACACCTGCTGAGCTCCTGGCAACTCTTGTTGAGGGCCAGCGGATGCTAAATGAAGCTATGCAAACCATGGCACAGCAGAACCGGTGTGGTCGCCATGCCCGCCAAGGCGGAGAAGCGAATCAGTATAGTAATTTCAAGGATTTCTAGGACACCAAGCCGCCAGTTTTCAAGGAGGCCTCTGAACCTCTAGAAGCCGATGAATTGTTCAACACTCTCGAGCAAAAGTTTCGCTTGCTGAGGGTGACTGATGAGCTGAAGACGGAGTATGCAGTACACCAATTGGAAGGCAAATCAGATGTTTGGTGGAGCCATTATAGGGCTAGCTTGCCTGCCAATGCTGTTGTAACCTGGGACCAGTTCAAAACTGCTTTCAGGGACACTTATATTCCGTAGGGCTTAATGACCATCAAGCATACCGAGTTCATGAACTTAACTCAGGGCACCAAAAGTTTGACTGAGTACCTTCATGCTATCAATAATTTGTCTCGCTATGCTACTGAGTTTGTTGACACTGATGCTAAGAAGCTTGCTAGTTTCAAGAGAGGACTTGGGCCCAAGCTGTCCAAGAATATGGCTGGTAACAAGAGTACCACCTTCAATGAGTTTGTGAGTGATGCTCTGACCCAGGAGAACTCCAATGCTATTTATGCTGCATCCAAGAACCGCAAGAGGGCCTATGAAGCAGGTGCTTTGCAGTCCAAGGCTCCGGTGACAAGTAAGCCGGCCTATCGCCCACCTAATGCTGTGACAAGGTATAGGCCGCCGCAGAAGAAGTCAAATGTGAAGACAGGAGTTCGCAAGTCCTTCACAGTTGCTCTTCCTAGAGGTGCCACAGGTCAAGGGAGCTCCAAAACTACCCCTGATAACCGTCCCTGCTTCAACTGCAAATAGGTTGGTTATAAGGCAAGGGATTGCCCTTATCCTAAGAAGTTTTCTGCAGCTGGGTTTAATACTCATACCGGCCGAGTGCACTATACCACCGTTGAAGAAATCCCCGTAGGTGAAGTGGTTACTGCTGGTATGTTTCTTGTCAACCAACATCCCGCAGTTGTCTTGTTTGATTCAGGAGCCTCGCATTCATTTATGAGTCAAGCATTCGCATCTAAGCATGGGCAACATGTAGTTGATCTTTACCAGGGCAAATTTTGCATTAGTGCTACTGGTAATCAAATCTCCACAAATCAACTAGTGAGGGATGTGCATATCGCTATTGAAGGGCGTAGTTATTCAGCAAATCTGGTAATCTTGCCGGGCTTGGGAATAGATGTTATTTTGGGAATGAATTGGATGAGTGACCATGTGGTGTTAATAGATACCTCGACCAGGGTAGTCATGTTGAGGGAACCTGATAGTAGAGAAGCTTTCTTAGTCCAACTTCCCTAAAACGACGACTTCTGTCATGCTGCCAATGCTATCAAACCACTCACTGTGGCAGAGATTCCTGTAGTGTGTGAGTTTCTGGATGTCTTTCCAGAGGATCTGCCCGGGTTGCCTCTAGACAGAGGCATAGAGTTTAAAATTGATCTAATTCTGGGTACCGCACCTATCTCTAGAAGGCCATATCGAATGCCACCCAACAAGTTGGCAGAATTGAAGAAGCAATTGCAAGAACTCCTAGAGAAAGGTCTTATTCGGCCTAGTTCTTCTCCATGGGGTTGTCCAGCTCTCTTTGTCAAGAAGAAGGACAAGTCTCTATGTATGTGTGTAGACTATCATCCACTAAATGTCGTGACTATCAAGAACAAGTATCCCCTACCTCGTATTGTAATTCTATTTGACCAATTAGCCAAGGCTAAGGTATTCTGGAAGATTGATCTGAGATCCGGGTATCATCAAATCAAGATCCGACCTAAAGACATTCCTAAAACGGCATTCTCTACCAGGTATGGGTTGTATGAGTATCTAGTCATGTCCTTTGGTCTGACTAATGGCCCTACTCATTTCATGTACCTAATGAATTCGGTGTTCATGCCTGAACTGGATAAGTTTATGGTGGTGTTCATCGATGATATATTGGTGTATTCTGAAAATGCCCAAGCCCATGAGAAGCACCTTCGGATTGGTGTACTCACTAGATTGCAAGAACACCAGCCCTGTGCCAAGTTTAGCAAGTGTGAGTTTTGGCTGAAGAAAGTGCCTTTTCTAGGCCATATTTTATCCGAAGATGGTATTTCTGTTGACCCGTCAAAGATGCTGGAGGTTCTAGACTGGAAGGCCCCGACTTCAGTGCATGAGGTTCGGAGTTTTCTCGGTCTAGCGGGATATTATCGTCGCTTTATACCAGACTTCTCCAAGATAGCTAAGCCTATGACCAAGCTGCTGCAAAAAGATGTGAAATTTGTCTGGTCTCAGGAGTGTGAGGTCGCTTTCACTGCTTTACGCCATTTGCTGACCACTGCTCTAGTTTTTGCACAGCCTCACATTGAAAAGCCATTTGATCTCTTTTGTGATCCATCCGGCACCGGATTGGGTTGTGTACTTATGCAAGAAGGCCGAGTCATTGCCTATGCCTCTCGGCAGCTGAGGAAGCATGAAGTCAACTACCCAACTCATGATCTAGAGTTAGTAGCCGTTGTGCATGCATTGAAACTCTGGAGGCATTATCTATTGGGTAATCTGTGTCACATTTATACTGACCACAAGAGCCTCAAATATATCTTCACTCAGCCCGAGCTAAACATGAGACAACGAAGATGGTTAGAGTTGATCAAGGATTATAATCTTGAAGTGCACTATCATCCAGGCAAGGCCAATGTTGTAGCAAATGCCCTTAGCCGAAAGCAACATGTTCGACCTCTCCTAGAGGAAGGTTTCAATTTATTGCACCCTGTGGTCCTGTACAATATTGTAGTCAGTTGTTCCTTAGAGAGTCAAATTATAGAACTCCAAAAGACTGACCCTGGTATCTTCCACATCAAAAGAAAAATGCAAGAGCAAGACACCAAGCATTTCAGAGTAGATGAGAAGGGTGTACTATGGTTTGATGATCAACTTGTAGTACCCAAAGACCGTGACCTACGCAACAAAATCTTAGATGAAGCTCACTCCTCTAAGTTGTCCATTCATCCTAGTAGTAGCAAAATGTATCAAGACTTGAAACCTCATTTCTGGTCGACCAAGATGAAGAAGGAAATAGCAGCTTATGTTGCTAGGTGTGATACCTGCTGCAGGGTAAAGGCAATTCACCTTAAGCCTGCAGGATTGTTGCAACCTTTATCGGTTCCGGGTTGGAAGTGGGAAGAAATCAGCATGGATTTCATTGTTGGGCTTTCCCCTACTCAAAAAGGTTACAATTCCATATGGGTGATTGTTGATCGCTTGACCAAGTCAGCTCATTTTGTTCCGATACTGTTGGTGAAAAAGTGGATCTGCAAACACAAAGGGCTAATACCCGATTCAATGTTAAGGCATGCTAGCCGATTTGACCTTGCAATCGACAAAGGTGATAACTCGAATACTTTGGTCCCGACAATAGCGATGCGCCCGGATGCCACGGCCAAGAGGTATTCACGTGGAACTTGAGAACTCGCCGAGTTTGACTCGATGAATTCCTAAGAACTCGTAAGTAAAAAGAAAATATGCGAGGTGACGAAGTCGTCGAAAAGTAGATGCTAGAATAGATGTAAAACTTGTGTTTGATTGATTGTGTCTATCTTACATTGCCACGGAGTCTACATTTATACCCTGTCCAAAAGAGTTACAACCAGACACGACTAGGACTCTAATTCCAAATCAAACGGAATCCGTATGTAAAACAAACTCTAATAACTATGAAAAACATTAATCTATCCACCACAGGCGATCGGCACACCGTCACCATCCTATCGACAATTCCTGCGCCTCCTTCTGTTATCATCGGCAAATCACCTTCCATTGGCATCGGCAACAACCAGTATCGGTCATCGGCATAGATCAATCACCATTCCTGGACTTGGCCACATTCTGCTGTTTCGTCATCGACATCATAACCCATCGGCAACTCCTTTAATAACCAGTCACCACTCTTTCGCCTACCGATCTTTATTTCATTAATTCCCAGATACGTGTCCAAAGATACATGTCCAAAAATGGTGTCAACCCATGCCCCCCAATTTCGGAGTATAAAATCATTAATGCTCCGAAATTCTCTTCAGTAATGATGCCTTTCCGCAATTACTCCCTTCTATCAGTAATTACTTACCAAATCCAAACAACCTTAGTCCGGATCTCCAGCATGCACCTCGAATCCCTCAACTTTTCAAACCGAATCTCCTAAATATGCGTTCATCGGCAACTTTTTCATTAGAGAGGATTGCCGATGAGCCGACCAGGTGATCTTGCACAGTAAAATATCTCCCAAAATTATGACCGCTTACTGTCAAATCATATGCACAATCCCTTGATTACCGTGCGAACAGTTACCATATCCACCTGAACACTCTCGATTTTCACGGATACGGCAAAGATATAAGTCAGAAATGCCCCTGCTCTCTTTGTCCTATAAATACTTCCTTCTTCGACACTCTTTCTCCACCTTGTCATTCTACATCCTCAAACCAATCTTCCTGGCGGCGGCGTCGTTCAGAAAGCCCAAGAACCCTAGCAAGAATCCTTCCCAACAGTTCTTCAAATCGTCGATCTTCTTCCTCTCCGGGAAGAAATGGCCGTCAACTTCATCGTCCCTGAGGTCAATTTCCCCCATTCTCTTTTTCTCTTATCGTACTTTTATCTTCTGCAAATATTTTTAATTAGCACTTTCTTTCCTTCTTTTTTCCTTTTCTGTTCTTCCAACCTTCAAACCTTTAGTAATTGACAGAGAAAATCGTGATCCCTACCGAGCAACCCCACTTTCAATGTCTCGGGCCGTTGGGTAATCCGGATCCTACTGATCTGATCAATGCGGAAACAAATAAGATCCCCTTTAGAGCTAAGAACTTCTCCTTAGATCTGTGGAAAGACACCTTCCAATCCTTGCCCAGTTCTACTAAGGGATGGAAGGATTGGTTTTTGAGAGTTAGCAACTCAAATGAAGTCCAATGGGGTCAACATAAACTAGATCAGTGCATTAGGCTATCCATTGCCGATATGGAACGAAATGAATCACTACTGATAGCGGCCTCGTATTTCTGGTATCCATTGCCGATATGGAAAGAAATGAATCACTACTGGTAGCGGCCTCGTATTTTTGGTCAGACACCCTTAGTGCTTTCTTGTTTGGCCATGGTCCTGCTTCTCCTACCCTTGCCGATGTACTTATGCTCACTGGTTTGGAAATAGCAACTACCGATGATAGTCACTTGTTCGATAGCAAGGCCGAACGTAAAGTAGAAACCCGCAACATCGGCGGCTGGTCAGGGTATATCCAGAAGTACCAGAAAATGGGACCAGTTGGGCAAAGGGAACACACCATCTTTCTAAACATGTGGCTAGATAAATTTGTCTTCTGTGGCCGATCGGTAGGACCAACTTCTGTTTATCTATCGGCAGCAGAGAAATTAGCCGATGGTGGCCGATTCCCTCTTGGCCGATACCTGCTAGGTTCTGCTTATCACCTCCTCCATCAAGTGGCTGAGAAGCTCCTGTTAGGTGAACCCATCGGTAACCTAGGAGGCCCTTGGTGTTTTATCAACATGTGGCTTAATGTTCACATGCACCAACGCCTCCGGTTCGACCTCTTTGCACAACGATTTCCCAGAGATATCGCCGAAGACCATGAACTAGATGACGAAGAATCGGCAACTCGCCCACCCCTGAACTATGGTGAGGCTGCTATAGTCCTACTCGGCACTGGTGGCAATGAAGACCAGGTCAGCTGATTCTTCCAAACTCTGTATGATGGTCTTCCCAAATATTAGCGGGCATGGATGCCTTATGAAGATCTAGAAACCAGATTCCCGCTTACCTTCCACCCTTTTGACGATGCTCTCAACAGAGATAACAACTTGATGATGGCAATCATCACTCCAAGGGCCATCTTAGTGAATACTTTCAGCAGTGGGAAGAACACCAACCCCACCTATGAATTCTATAACCCATTGGCACTAGCTCGTCAACTGGCCTTTGGCCAACTGCCAATCAGACTTTGTTACGCCGATGTGGTGAAGCCAAGGGAGACCATAACTTGTGGACTTGAGTGGATAAGGATAGCCCAGCTTTAACCAAATGCCGATACGACAGATATTGATCTATCGGCTTGGATCCCGGCCCTCTTCATTACTCAGATGTACAAACAATGGTGGGAAGAATGGAAGGAACACTTGTTCGGCACATCGGCTCTGACATACCGTGGCATGATCGATCCCAACTATAAGGTTCTCGATAACACTGTAAGTCTTCAACCAATATCTCAGTTCCTTTGTTACTTCTGATCCTATCGGTGACTTACTTGTTTTCATTCTAACAGGTCGACAACCCAGCACCAACAATCAGCAGGAGTGGAAGACCGATCGAACTCCTTCCATCAGGCCCAATCTCTCTGATCGGTCATAACACACCAAGTCTAGTAGCCTTGGCGCATCGGAATGTTCGTTTTAAGAAGACATCCAAACGATCGAAAGTACCCCCATCGGTTGCTGCTGCTACGCTGGCGCAGGCTTTCAAGGTAGACTCTTAATTTTTCTTTGCTTATACCGATTTTGCCCCATACTCATATAATCTTTTCAGGGCACATCGACTGCCACGGGAGCTTCATCGGTAACTTTTATTTTCAACAAAATTTCATCAATATTCTTTTATGCTTTTACTCATGAAATCTTGGTTGTTGTAACAACAAACTAGCAAATCAGTGAGGACTAGAAGCGCCCAAACAAGTGCTGATGCCCCCAGCCCGGTCAAGCCAAGAGAAAAGGCCCCAAGAACACCAAGTCGCAACCAAAGCGCCAGAGGACAGCACCATCTTCTCCTCCTCGTCTAGTGTCGCCGATCCATGTGGAATCATCCCCTTCTTCACCAGAAGCCTAGACACAAGAAGTACCTTCTCCTCCTCAACAAGTACTCTAGCAAGAAACACCAGCCGATGTCTCTGAACAGGTTGCCGATCCGGCTGATCTGGGCACTGTCGACGGTCCTTAAGTACCAAATATAATCATCAAATAAATAAAGAAAAGGATCCAAATGCAACCAACACCTAGACTTAGGGATTTATCTGATAGAATTCTACGAGTTTTGGTGTTTGTCTATTTCTGCAAGGGGTTATCAGGAAATATGGAGGAAAGGCCCACATGTCGGGTTTACATAGAGATATTAACGTGCCACGCAATTTTCTATCATCTAGAAGACTCCAGAAGCCACGGGAACGAACGGGAAGCCGAGCGGGCTTGGGGACAGGGCGCCCGCCCTCCCCCCTTGGGCGCCCGCCCTACTATTTCCACCAATCACGTCCAATCTCGCGGATTATGCTCCATCGACCTAAAGGATCAAGGATAACCGTTCAATCAATGTCGGTTTGATCCGACGGCCCAGATTCACTTGAGGGGACTATATAAGCAGGCCCCCTGGCCCCTAGAGGAGGCAACCCCCTTGATCCCTATTCATTATTCATAGACAGAGCAAAAGCTAGGGTTTGGAGATAAGAGCTCTCCTCTCATCTCTAAACTAGAGTAGATCTAGATAGTAGCGAGATGGAGAGCGAGGGAGGATTAGAGGAGAGGTCGGCCTGTCGGTTCTTCCTCTGGTTGTACTTCGCCATGATCAAGCTCTAATCAAGCTTGCTCATGGGATGACTCTAGTAATCTACTTCTATTTTATTGTGCAATTACTATCCATGTATGTTCTGGTTCACAACTCTTTTGAGTACTTTAATCTACAGGATGCTATAGGTGAGAGTTGTAGTATAGGTGTAAGTGTGGTGCTTAGATCTAGATTACTTGTGGATATCCTCTGTCTAGCCGGATCGTGTGGTAGGCCGCGTAGGTGACAGTTACGTTGGTCCCCTGTAGTCCACCTCCTGTTAGTAGGATTGGTAGGGTTTATCGGCCTATGGATAAGCATCCTTTGTGGTGTATTATTATCACGTGGTTCGTCCCAGACATAGACATACACCTTTGAAGTAGAGAAACCATAGTTATCCTCTCTATTCTCCTACCATCGCCCATATACTAGATTGCTCTACTCTCTATTCCCATATTATCACCCTCTTACCTTTAATATTGTTCTTATTCAATTCTACCATCTTTCCTATTTACACCTACCTATCTATCTAGGTTAAGTTAGAGCGTAGATCAGTTCTCCAGTTTCCCTGTGGATACGATAAAACCTTTAACCGGGTAAAAGCTACAACGGTATCTGTGCGCTTGCGGATTTATCTGTGTGCGTATAAATACCATAGTACACTCTAGTGCCATGCTGGGGATGACAACCTAGTATTCAAGTGGTGTTAGCAAGTGTCAACAAGCATTTTTGGCACCGTTGCCGGGGAAACGGTTGCTGAGTTGACTACGAACTAGCTTAATCATTTTCTAAAAAATAAAAATATATATACATACTTTTCCTTTTATCTTTTGCCTTATCTCTGCTATTCTTTCTTCTTATCTAATCCTTGATCTCTGGTCTATCATGAAGGCAAACATGTCTATCTATCAGTTTAATAGACCTACGAGCACACATCTCGAACCACCAAAATCTTCAAAGCCTATCATAGCATCTAGTTTTGAGATAGACCCCGAATACATAGAATTTGTTCAAAAACAACCTTTCTCAGGAGAAGGTGAGGAAAACCCATACACACACCTAAGAGAGTTTTATCGAGTCTATGACCTCCTTCGCATAGAAGGCATGTCCGATGAGACCCTTAAATGGAAGCTCTTTCTGTTCTCTTTAACAGGAAAAGCTAGACATTGGTATAAACTCAAAGTAGGGAGTGTTCATGGAGATTGGAAGGAGTTATATAATAGTTTTCTTTTTAAATATTTTCCAATCTCCAAAGTGGCGAAACTTCGGCGTGAGATTATTTCTTTTACAGAACTAGAAGAAGAATCTCTTGGGAAATCATGGGACCGCTTTATTAACCTTACTCTCACTGGCCCAAAGCTTTCTATTCCAGAAGAAGTTCTTCTAATTCACTTTTTTGAGGGCCTTAGTGGGGAAAATAAGCAAACCTTGAATACAGCCTCTAGAGGATCCTTCTATCACCTACCTACTAGTGAAGCTAGGGATTTAATTGATTCATTGAGTGGAAAGTTTCCTAGCATTTATATCCCTGAGAAAGAGAAAGAACCAGTTCCTAGACAAGAAGAAGAAGTTTCGATAGCCAGATCACAACCACTTCAATCCCAAACTTTAGCTATCGATCCTAAACCATCAATATCCCAAAATTCTCCAAGGGAGGAAGGAATTTCGACCTTAAATCTTTCAGATGCTGATGGTTTAGACTTCTGGTTCCATAAGAGACTTTCAAGCATAGATAATTCAAATCCTTGCAATAATGGTTCTCTTAGAGAATGTCCTGGTTCCTATTATGAAGAAGTCGAGGATGACATATTAAGTGAAGGAGAGCTAAACCATATAGAAGATTCTATGTGCTCCCCTTCCATGTTCACAAATTCTAAATCCATCCTTGACCTTAGAGACCCCTCTTATCCCTCTCCTTTTAAGTCTCATGATGATCCTAACAATCCATCAAGACGATCAAACCATAGGAGTCATAAAGACCATGAGGATGACATGTCAAGTAATGTCATAGAAGGAGAGCTAAGCCATATAGAAAATTCGAACACCTCCCCTTTCCTCATCACAAGTTCTAAATGGCTAGAATGTGTAGAATGGATGGATAAGGAAGAAGCCTTAATGGATTCTGACCTTGGCTCAATTTCAAATGGTGAGTTCTTGACTCCCTTTGAAGATGAGATTCATCCAACTATAGAAGAGGACATAGGTGAGACCAATCCAGGAGAAACTCCGAACATTCAGATTGGAGACGAAGATAACATTAATGAGCATGGAATTTATTTCATAGCCACTTCGTTTACTCCATGCTCATATGCAACATCTTCCCAATCTATCGGTCTCTCCAGCATCACCACATTTGAGATCTCCAACCCCCTCTTCCTTTCTATTTATAAAAACTTTAAAAGGGCGGTTGTCGATGCATATGTCTATAATAAATATTGCAAATCTTGTTGAGTTGATCTTGATATAGGTCAGCGTTGGAAGGGAAACCACTTCGCCGACATAAATTGATGGTTTCCCAAGGACAAGCTTAGTGTCCTAAAATAAGCACTGATCAAATCATAACATGAGCTTTTAATTATTTACAACATTACCTTATGTATTGAGCATATAAGGATAATTGTAAAAATATTCCTTCGGGTATTCTTGTCACTAACCTTTCTAGGATTGGAGCAAGAAGATTGGATGAATGACAAGCACAAGGTATGTCCAACCGATCATCATACAACATTGAATTAAATTCATCCAAACTTGAATTTTGCAAAATTCAAGCTTGGGGGAGTACTTTACATAAAAACATCCTTTGCCATGTTGCTATGTTGGTTGTCCCTACCTTTGAGACATGCTCAATTTGTTAAATACTAATCACACTACTTCATCTCCACTTGAGTAGATCTCTATAAATGCTCTCATGCTACCTTTATTTGCTTTAGTATATGTCTAGGTTTGGAGTAGTTTCATTTATCTCTTAAATAAGCATGGTGCTTAGTTTAGGAATGATGATCTTACTTCCAAGGGATTTTAAATTAAGCATGGTGCTTAGGTTAAAATGCCCTCATAAATCAAATTATACATGGTGTCTAGGTTGACTTTTGAGCCGATAGTATGCTATAGTAGATATTGGATATTTTGTTGGACTAACCCCTGCAGGAAAACTTTCAATATCGACCTGGGAAGTCCTGAGATTAACTCACATTAGAGACAAAGAGAGAGACACATCAAGTTTAACAATTTACACAAGGAAGACATAGCTCATAAGAGATGATCTATGGAGGGTGCCACAAACACGATGTACAACCGCTAAGAAAGGAAAGCTTCCACAAGGTGATACTGTACCATCACTCTTCAAGTAAGGTAACATCTTAAGGTACTTGACTATCACTTTCATAAGCTTCTCCTTGGTTCTAGCGTTCACATAAATAAAGAGACAAACATGTATGATTTATAACTCCAAATTAACCAACCCAACTGATTCAGCATGTTTAGTCCTTCAATCTTTGTTCCTAGTACTACCTCCATGATCCCACACTCCTAATCATATGAGCTAAAATGTTGCACATTCAATCTTTGAGAGATATAAAGAAAAAGACATATACATAGATAGATTATCTTTCCATAAGGTTGAGCGATCTGATCTGACAAATGTTATAAGTGCTACACTCATGAACTTATCACCCATCAACTTTGCCTTGCTCCCTATGCTTAAGGATAGAGAAGAATAAATATACTTTTGGTTCTGTTGGTGTTTTCCACCAACAGGGCCCATGCACTTGATCTCTGCCTTGTCTCTATGAGCAGGACACATTTTGAGAAACATGGAGGATTTTTCAACTCCCAGACTCTACCAAGTGAAGGACGTGGATCTACGAACACAAACACACTGACCAAGATACTGCCAACGCCGCACTTCGAACTGCTGGGCAAACGAAGAACATGGGTGACACCGTATTGTTGGGTATTCTTAACATCATTACCAAAAGTAGACTTAGTTTTCTAATTCTGATAACGGTGCCAAAATGCCAAACCTATCTCTCATACCACTTAAGCCAAGTTGTCATCCCCAGCATGACATGAGAGACGCGGTATTGAAATATGCAATTGCTCTTCTACATAAATAATGAATGGGATCTGCAAGCGCACAGATTAATACCGATGTAGCATTTTAACCGGGAAGTATTCCACGTATCGTTATTTATATTTTTACCACTGGGAAGGGATTAGCAATCATCAATATTGATTATAGAATGGAATATGAGATTGAGTATCTATCATTGCATATATAATTGAGAACATTTATCTAACTCTTTCATACAGGGATAAGTGTCACATAAAAGATATATGAAATAATGAATAGTGACAAAGATAATTAATCTGATCAGCATAACTTAGTCACATAATAAATATGATAAGCACCTTAATTAGATATTGTAGAAAGTCATTAGCATGGTATTAGAACGAACTACAAGAATATTTCCTAAGTTATTCTCAACTATATAGTCTAGCATTATCCTATTTAGTGCAAGCATACTTAGCAATCATTGCGAGACAAGACTACGCCCATGCATAGTGATATTAGCAAGGTAAATGAGAAACATAGCAATCACTCTCCTGTAATAATGTTGCTCTATCAGCCCAATACACGAGAGGGGGACTATATAAGAATCAATGAAGCTGTCACTATCACGAACTACCCCACGATCTGGCATATTGGGTACAATTGCAGATAAATACGGTATAAGCACTACGCCTACACAATATCTATCATTTACCCATGGATCCGATGGATAAACGCTATACGATCCTAAACATGTATATAGATCCAATCTAACTAAGCCAAGTATATAACTATGATAAACTAAGAACAATATAATCTTGAATATAAACAAGTAGAGCAAAGTCATAAGCAATATATTGAAGTAGAACAAAGTCATATTCATAATATTGAAAAACAAAGATGATTAGAAGAACAATTAGAAGAACAATTAGAGAATTATCAAAAATCCTCTTGACAGATTCGGAAACCAATTGAAGATTGACTCCTTCTAGTTCTAATCATATGTAGCTATGCTAATCTAGATGTCTAATTGATGTGGTGGCTCTAATCTTGATCAGAGGCTTCTTCTCCCTTGATGAATAATGAATTAGGGTTGAGAGGCTCTCTCCTCTAGGGGCCAGGGGATCTAGTTTTATAGTCCCTCCAAGTGAATATGAGCCGTTGGATCAAACCGACATTGATTGAACGGTTATCCTTGATCCTTTAGGTCGGTGGAGATTAGTCCCAAAAGAGAGTCCTGATCGAACTCCAAGAGGGGGCGGGCGCCCAGGTCAACTGGGCGAGCGCCCAGTGCCTGGCCCCGTTCAGTCTCTGCTTCCTTCCCGTGGCTTCTGGAGTCTTCTAGATGTAAAATAATTGTGCGGCACGTTGATATCTCTATGTACTCCCGACGTGTGGGCCTTTCTTTCGTATTTCCTGATAACCCCCTGCAAAAATAGACAAACACCAAAACTCGTGGAATTGTGTCAGATAAAACCCTAAGTGTGGATGTTGATTGCATTTGGATCCTTTTCTTTGTTTATTTGATAATTAAATTTGATACTTAAGGACCGTCAACACGTATCAAGAGGTGCAGACGTCAAGGTCCACACCTGAATCAAATGACGCACCTAAAGAATAAACACGGTGAGAAGTCTTGTTCAGAAGACTTAAAACATTGAACCCTTGCCGAAAGGTAAAATCGGTAGTTACCCATATTTATCCTTTCTGCATTCCCTTTTCCCTTAAATTATTTACTTTCCTTAAATGGCTTGTTAGTTAATCATGTTATCTTGAAAAGAAAATAAAAATGTTAAAAATAGTAAGCTCCATGTGAGTATGCTCGTGGCATAAAACCCATAAGTACATTCACTGTGGTGGCGTAAAAATAAAATAAATATATTCCTGTCCTATAAAAATGAAAATATAAAAATAAGATTGTGATCCCACTAAAGAGAATAACATTTATTGAGGAGGCTCAACATGATAAAGGCTAGATATTTATGCGAACACTTAACTAGTTCCACAAAGCTTTGTTGTCTATTTGAGCTCCACAGAATTTAAGGATCAAAGAAGACTAGCAGACGGAGGACATCCTACTCGCTGTCAGGGTACTGCTAACATTCAAATACACCTCCGCCACCTGCTAGCTACATCAGAAAAAATTATGTCAAAATCCAGCTTGGGGGAGAGCACCCCCATTTATCTAGCTAAGTGTTTCTACTCGCGTTTATACTTTACTCAAATAATAAAAAGATGCATAATCATAAAAACCCAAATAAAGATTTTATGCTTATATATATCGTTGCTTAGTTTGCTAAATAAATAAAGTTTGCTATGAACCCTCATGATAAGCTCTCATATGGAAATATGAATAGTTACTGTGCCATGACTAGTTCTCAAAATTGAATTCTCTCTCAAGTTTAGGCATGACTGTTATGAATTAAGATTTGCTCTAAACCTGAACTTGTGGGAAGAGTACTTGATCTAAAGTCTAAGTCATTAACGGATATGATATGGGAAAGTTGAGCTGCTGTTTATCTGTTCCTAGAGATGCTAGAATTTTGGAGAATTTTATCTTTGAAAATGTTTAAAATGTTGCATGATGAGTTCCTATATGATGAGAGTTTAAAATCTTACCACATCCATATATACATGCTTATTAGTCTATGAACCATACATTTACTTTTTACTGCTTATGAGCATTGAGTGTAGTCAAGCTGTGTAGACCCTTAGGAGCTTGTCATGCGGTTAAAATCAAGATTCACTTGCACGTTCACTCATACATGCTACTTCTACTCCGGAAGTACGCATCCACATACATCCACTCCTTTCCATCTTCAGATTCACCCAAAATTATTCTACTCCTATCAAGGAGAGAATAGCCAAAAACATTATTCTATCCCTATTATTCCTCGTGAAATAAATGCTCGAGATATTTTGGTTACTACCACTTGCTACATTATTCCACGAGGGTGAGTGCTCTGAAAAAAGTGAATACAAGGAAATAAAAAGGGGCAAGTGCCCGGAACCTCGAAGAAAAGAAAAAGTGAGACGAGAGGTAAAAATGGACAAGTGTCCGACAGTAGAATTAGGGGTACAAGATACCCACCTGAGAAAAAAATAAATATAGAGCATCTCATTCTCCTCAAAAGTTTCAAAGAGCAAGAAAGGTATGTATCCCCTCAAAAGAGCAAAAGTAGAATTAGACTTTCACCATTGTTTTCACCATCATCACCATACACCATTCATTCGCCACACATGCACATCTTGATATTGACTTATTGACTTGTTTCTCTGGATCCATGGTTTAACTATGCAATAAATGTCTTGTAAGTATGTATACTTTATCTCCCACCTATGAGCTCCAGATATCAAAACCTTATTAGAGTAGGGTGAGAGAGAAGGCAATGTCACTATGCCTCATACCAAAAATACCACATACTTTGAGAGAAGGCATATATCATCACTGCCTTGGTGAGGATCTAGAAATACCACAAAAGAGAGAAATGTGAGAGTCATACAAGGAATCTCTGAGTTTCATTTCGAAAATCTACAAAAACTCCAGAGCTTTAGTTGATCAAAGAACAAGAGACATGGCACTTGACTTGACCGTTCTATCTTTTAACTACTCAAGACACAAGTGACGGTTGCAAGCCCCATGGTGGAAGGTAAAATGAGTAAGTTTTAAATCTTAACAGTTTACTCTAACTCAGAGATGAGATCTTGCGAGGATTTCATACACATTGAGCGATCGAGAGAATCATTCGAGGAACTTATTTATTTTGCAAAAATTTATAAAACCTCTGGATTGATGGTCTATCAAGGGATGAATGAATGGTGAGTCTGTTACAACCATTATATCTTGCAACCACCCAAGAACTTGGAAAAGCAATAAGCCCCATGAGAAGTCAAGGTAAAGAGTGGATAGCATGCAAATTTATTTAAATAATGAATGAATGCTTTGTTATAGGTATGATACTCTTGAATTATATCAGCATAGTAGCAACTCCTGATCAACAACCATACTTAATATTTGCTCAAGACGAGCAAAGGTTAAGCTTGGGGGACTTGTTGGCAGTCATTATAGACCAATCATAAACTGCCAACTTGATCCAAAAGGAGAAGAAGCAATCATATTATATACACACATGCATTTTATTACTAACAATTTCCACTTGTACCATAGTGATTATATTTTGCACAAATTATAGTGCAACAAGTGGAAATATGTCATACCACGAAGAAAGCGCAAAGTACCAAAAGACGTATTCAGAAATGCGCAAACCGAAAGGCCCGAACAATGCAGAACTGGGCCTGATCGTAACCACAGGAGAGATCCAGGCCCAAAGCCAAACCGACCACACGAAGGCGGTGGCCAGGGGGACCCACCCAGGATGCGGCCGCACCCTGGTGCGGGCGCACCCCTGGAGGCGGCAAACCGGCCCCATCTTTCTCAGGCGGTTGCATGCCGCCATGCATAGGACGGTTTCACCTACTACCAAATTTAGATGCGACGAACCGTCCTAGTTCCACTATAAAAAGAGAGGCACTCCCCCCTTTTCAACACACACATCATTTGGAGTCAATTTACCTCACACCTCTCACTTGTATCTTTAGTCTAGATTAGTAGTAGAGCAAGGCAAGAGCTAGCAAGGAGGGCTTGTCTCCTTAGAAGAAAGGATCTTCTTGGTATGAATAATATTCAATCTTCTTCCATGAGCAAGTTCTATTCATCTTTATATGATTATGCATATGAACTAGAGTATGCTTGTGTTCTTATCATGTTCATAGTATATGAACTAGTTCTTAGTTCTTGTGCTATGTTCTTGATATGTTCATCATTGTTCTTCATTGTTCATCAGATTAGTATGACTAGGATTAGAATTAGGAACGGGATGATGGTTCACTGTGCTGTGATGGTTGCTCTTAGCCTAGCCTGTCTCTCCGAAGGGGTGGGGCCTGCGGGGGTTAGGAGTTGTTTCCAATTACGTGAACATGGTGTTCAGGTATGCGGGTATCAGTGGATGTGCGGGTATCTTTCGGGTAGAAGGGTAGGTGGTAGGGTAGTGACAGCTCTGTCATCCTTTGCATTCCCCCACGATCAGGTATTCCGATAGGAGTTCTGTGAAGTCTCTATCGGCTGGGTATCCAGCTGCGGGGATCTCCCCTCATCTCAAGCTTAGTTCTAACTCTATTTATTGCTAATTAGATGATCCGCTAACAGTTCTATGCATAGTTATCTGTGACCCATGCCTGCTCAAGTAGATTTATTTCTTTATTCTTTATTTATTATTTCTCTTCTATGTTATCCTTGAGGTTGATCCATTGTGTGTCCACTATCTTGAATATCATTTTTATTCCTGTTTACTCTATGTCTACCAAGCATTCAATAAGTAATCATGTTAACACCATGTTTGATCCCTTTGCCTTCCTACGGGAATTATAAATTCGACACCCTTGAATACTCATGGGTTGAAATGCTACAATGATAGTTCTGTCCGCTTGCAGTTATATTACTTCTTCATTCATGAACTATCGATTGACGTACCTAAGTACCGTTACTTAAGATTGTAATCCTTGTGCACTTTCAAGCGTAGTGCCACAGCTTTGCATATCGCAAGTAAGGATGGTTAGGAAGGCCAATCCGGCATTCCTAATTATTGCTACCAGACTGCACTGCTAAGGCCGGCGCCCTCGAGTTGCCTTGGGTTATCTCTCTGATGTAGCAATAGTTACGGTATGCCAACACTCGACATTTCTGGTGCCATTGCTAAGGATGGATCTATGGTCTATTTTTAGTAGTGACGCTAAGAAATGCCAACAGAGGGCACCGGACTCTGTAGCGGACGCTGCACCGGACACTCCCTGTGCGTCTGGTGTACTGTTTCTACTGTAGGGCACGCACTAGACTCGCGCACAGTGCCCTGAGTGTGTCCGATGTGGTGCATCCGGTGTGACTTTGTCACGCTGCCTGCAACACCGAACGCGTCCGGTGCCTACTTAAGCACGTCTGGTGCGATCGCAACTGCAATATAATGCCCAAACCCGCACAGTTTTTCCTCTTGACCTTTTTTCTTTCTCCACGTGACGCCACCAAGTTCTCTGCCCTAGCACCCCAACCACCACTACAGCCGTGATCGCCTTTGCTGGCAATTTCTCCCCCCTGACCGCAAGGATCTTCTCCCACATCATTTTCCTTCCTCCCTTGTGCCTCTGAGATCAATCTCGCACGGAGTTTAGGGTTTTGGGTAAGTTTTCCAAATCTTGCACCCCAGGTGCTCGATACATTACCTGAATAGATCGGAACGCCATTTTTGACGTCGTTCTCATTCGTTTCAATCTCGTAGTGCCTTCGTGTGTCGATCCAAGCGTTCCGTGGACTTTGGATCGTATCTTTTCATCAGGAACGATTCTCATCTAAGGTAGTAAGCCATGTTCATCTAGTTTCTTATCTAATGCTTGCTTCCATTAGGGTTTCTCCATCTCTTGTAGCGGGTGAGTCACGTTTGGCAGTTTGGTAGTGTCAGCAGAACTCGAAGCCGAGCCCACAATTACGGATTGAGGCCAAGCCTCGTGAGTGTCAGTTCACCATCTCTCTGAGCAGCTTGGCTGTTTGGACTTGAGTTTCTACGATGGCACGTTGCAAGAACATTAGTGGTGCCCCCGCTAGTGCTCCAGGTGACAGAGAGGCAGAGGTAGCCCGAGCAGTGGCAGTAGCAGCTGAGGCCGTAGAGGTGGGTGGTCGTAGGGGCTCACTATGGATAGGATTTGAGCTCACGACAGCCTAGAGGTGCATAGTACTTGAGATAGAGTAGCAACATGGCTCTCCACCTAGCACAGTCATGATTGGAGGACGTTAGGTCTGGAATGATGTGAGAGAGTCAGCTTAGGAGGAGCTAGAGGAGGAGACAGAGGCACAGCCTGAGGAGAAGCCCCTCAGGAGGTCAACTCGAGCTCATACATAGGCTGCCTCTAGGCCTGCTACACAGCGACAATCACGACCTCCACTTAGCTCCTCACCACCATCTCACTATACACTAGCTCATTCACCAGCTCGCATTCATAAGGACTATACCAGTGTGGCTACTTGTCAGATTCAGGAGCTGAGGTTCACAGCCTTGCCCACTTGGTTTCCACCGACCAGGGATCAGAGGGCTCACGCCAAGTTCTACACAGTTGTCCAGGAGGATATGTACATGGCGTATGACAATAGTAGGGCTCAGTTTAGAGAGCAGAGAGTTATAGATCTTGAGGTTCTGGCCAACATTGTTGGACAGGATATCAGTCCCTACTTGACCTTTCTTCCAAAGCCGGTTGGACTGCTTGCACTACCAGGCACATATGTGGAGGATTGGGTGCAAGAGTTCTATGCCTCAGTGTGGGTTGCACCTGACCATAGCTACACTCACTATGCATTGGTAGGCACAGACTACAGAGTCATAGCTTAGCGTGCTGGAGAGACATGGGGTCTCACTGCTTTAGAGACCAAAATTCACGAGTTGTGCTACTCAGGGATAGAGCCCCGTCATCGTCCTTTTGGTGGTGAGCTACCTCTAGTTGATTTTGTCACACCTTGCTACCGCCCACCTTTCTCTGAGGGCTTGAGCCGTGCCTTGACTGGTCACACTCGTCCTGATCGTATCTTGGACATTGTGATGAGGAAGACCTTGCTACCAAGGCCTGGTTATCATGAGGGATTCACCAAGATTCAGCAGTGGCTAGTTGCTCACCTAGTGGCTTAGAGGGAGTTTGATATTTGGGATCTCATAGTGTTAGAGATTAAGGACATGATTGCTGAGCGATTCATGGGACGTCGTCAGTTGCCTTATGCCCATTGGTTAACTTGTCTGATACTCAGGGCTCGTGCAGATCCTCTTCCACCTTAGATCCAGAGAGAGTTGATAGACATAGTGATAGTCTTTCCCCACTATGATCCTCGGTAGATGATCAGGACTCACGTGGACCTATGAGCTCCAGCACCCCCATAGGCACCACGAGGACCAGCTCCACCTTCATCTCCTAGAGCCACTCATAGTTCTGGAGCTATACCAGAGACTGGGAGGAGTAGGACATTGGTATTGGCTCAGTTGCAGAGGCTGAGGCAGAGGGAGAGTTTGAGATTGCCACGGATAGTTCAAATGATGATTATCACCTACCGGTCCCAGATCTCCCTCCCGAACAGCATGACCATGAGGCTGGCAGCTCCACCACCATAGACCCTGCCTTGCTTGCCATACTTGAGGGCATGAGAGCAGATCAGTAGAGGGCAGCAGAGGAGCAGGCTCGCCGTGATAGGGAGCAGGCTGCCACCAATGCAGCACTTCAAGCCAGACACGATGAGCTCCAGAGGCAGCTTCTCACTTTTCAGGAGCAGCAGCTTGCATTTCAGGCCCAGTAAACGGCACTAATGGCAGCGACATGAATTACTCTTCCATACGTGTAGCTTCTAGGCACTTCCCTTGTTAGACCTTTGACTCCTTTTCTACAGCCAGTGGGCTTTAGAGTCAGTCTCAGCAGCCACTACAGCTCCCTGCTCAGAGTCATCCTTTCACTACTCTACAGCACTAGGTCTCTTAGGGTGCTATCTCTTCTGGCTTTGAGCGGACGCCTCAGTTCACACCTTATCACATAGGTCTCACGCCTTAGTCTGCTTCAGTTTCTCATCTAGTTCAAGACTCATCAGCTGAGTAGGACTTGTCGTTCTCCTACAGTGCTCTTATAGGCATGTCGACACCTCCTCCTCAGCAGGCTCTAGCAGCTTTCACAGTGCGAGTCATGAGCGTCTGTCCTCTTGTGTGGCATCATCTGAGCAGCTAGTCTAGTCGTCTACAGTGCCAAAGACATCAGCGACAGCCACCGAGTCAGTGCCAGCCACTTCTACAGGAGTTGAAACTCAGGTCAAGACACAGATAGCCCAGCAGACAACTATAGAGCCTACCGAGTCGACCCAGACCGCTTCACCTACACGTGCTGATACTGAGGGTCAGGCAGCTTCTTCGGACTCCATAGATGATGACACTGATGAGGCCACAGATCAGTTTGAGGCAGTTCCCTGTGACTCCTCTGCTCCACCTCCACCTGTAGACGCTTAGGTTTTTGGCGCTTGATGCCAAAGGGGGAGAGGGAGAGTATGTTAGTTTTAGGGGGAGCTAGTGAGTTAGAGTTGGTTTTTGATTCGTTGTGTGATACTCTCTTCATGCATCATGTTTACCTTTTGCATTTGTGAGATACTTTGTTAGATGGTTGTGCTACATGACATGTGTGCTACATTGTTATTTATCTATGTCATGTGTTTTGGCTCATATTGCTTTGCTTCCACGTTCTTACTTCAATTTCTTTATGAGCCATATATTATTTGTATCCCGTTGCACTCGTCTCACATATTTAGATATAGGATTTTAGACTTGGTTAATATAAGCATGTCTAATCCTTTTTGATCTTATTGTCACATGCTTCTACAAACCAAGTTTGTTGAAAACCTCTGTTCACCGACATACTAGAGGTTGTTGTCATCAATCACCAAAAAGAGGGAGATTGAAAGCATCTAGGCCCCTAATGAGTTCCGGTGATTAATGACAATTTTGATTACTATGACTAACGTGTGTTTTGCAGAGGCAAAATCATTTGAGTTAATGGTGAAGAGGACATGGTAATGGTGATCGATGGGCTAGGATGTTCATGCCGATTTAATGGTGGAAATCGTTTCAGTTTTCAAAGGATTGATCGACATCATCAAGACAAGACTAGGTCTAAGTGCCATTTGGAGTTCAAGGGCACTTAGAGTAGTTTAGGACTTTATTTTTCCTTTAACCATACTATTAAGGGGGAATTGAAAGGGTAGCTTGACCTAGACAAGGATTTAGGTTTAGGTGTGGTGCACACTTGTTAAATCTAGCACTAGGCAGCTCAGATGAAGTCCTTAGATCGAGATAATCAAGCTTCATTTTGGAAATTTCACGATTCGACGAAGTTGTTTAGGAGCACCGGACTCCACAGTGTTACTGTTGGCGCATCCGGTGCATGCCGAGTGCCTAGGGTTAGGCACCGAACGTATGCACTGGACCCTGCAGGGTGCGTCCAGTCCCTTACTCAGAGAGGTTTGCAAATCTATTTCTCACCGGACGAGCTCTGGGTGAGACACCGAACGATCTCTTAGTGCGTCCGGTGTGAGGTAGGTTTGCAAGTACAACTAGCCGTTAATGTGGCACCAGACCCTCTGTGGAGTGCGTCCGGTGCAACATCAAGCGCATCCGGTGCACTCGTTTTCTGTGGAATTCGAGTGGCCAGCCCTTGGACTTGATGGGAGTATTTATACTCCTCCACCTCATCCATGGGAGGTCTCTTGCCCATTTGATCAGCTGAGAATAACCTTGTGGTGCAAGAGAGAAGCAAGAGCCTAGAGAGGATTGAGATTTGAGTGATTTCTTGAGTGATTTCTTTTTTAGTGAGTTCCAAGAGTTCAAGTGTGCATCCACCACTCTCTAGAGCCTTGTTTGGGTCAAGTGAGAGTTCTTTGCTTGTTACTCTTGGTGATCGCCATCACCTAGACGGTTCGGTGGTGATTAGAGGCACGAAGACCGCCCGAAGTTCTTGTGGGTGGCTCGTGTTAAGCTTGTGAATAGTTTTGGGTGATTCACCGCGACGGAGTGTCGAAGAATCAGCCCGTAGAGAGCACTTGGTCCTTGCACGGACCAAGGGAGAGCAAGGCCCTTGCGCGAGTGCTCCAACGAGGACTAGTGGAGAGTGGCGACTCTCCGATACCTCGGCAAAACATCACCGTATCCTTGCTCTCATCCTTTACATTCTAGCATTTACTTTGAGTACTTTACATTCCTAGAATTGTCATGCTAGAATAGGATTGGAACTAGGTTGCAAAACTTTTATCCAATAGCTCTCTAGAACACACTTAGGCACACGGGTTGAATTAGAGCTTATAGGTTGCTTAAATTTTTAGAGAAGCCTAATTCACCCTCCCCCTCTTGGGCATCTTGATCCTTTCAATATTATATAGTACGTAAACATTATCTTTGTAAGAAAAGTAAGAGTATTCTAGTTTTAGGTTCTTGAAATTGGTATCACAATATACATAAAAATAAAATACATAACATAAATAAATAATAACAAAATCTAGAGTATATCAAAAGAAAAAAAAATAAAAACACATAATAGAGAAAATATATAAAAGAACATCGCATGATAATTTTTAAAACATTCTGAAATATATTATAGAATATCGCAGTGTACTAAGTGAACATCACTAAATACACTAAAGAACATCGTTTATATATTACCTAAATATCACTAAATATATTGTAGAACACTACATGTGTATCACTAAATATACTATAGAACATTGTATATATATTACGTGAACATCACTAAATATATCATACATCACATGTATACTAAATGAACATCATAAAAACATCATAGAACATCATATATACATATATTAGGAGAACATCACATGTATATCATGTGAACATCGCAAAAACATCATAGAACATTACAAGCATGCCGCATGAACAAAATAATCATCAAAGAACATCACATATGGAACATGTGAATATATAAAAAGAATATATCACATCACATGTATCCCTTTAAATATCACAAAAACAACATAGAATATCATAAAAATAATAAGAAAAATAAAAAAGGTAAAAATATTAAAAATAATAAACACACAAAACATAAAAATAAAATAAAAAATAAATGGTGCACGAGAAAGAAAAAAGAAAAAAAAGAAAGATAGAAAATTGACAAAAAACATAATTATAAAAGAAATAAATGAAACAAATAAAAAATAAAAAAAGACAGATAAAAGAAAAGACAAAAGTAGAACATTCCAAAGGAAGAAAAAATAAAATAAGGATGAAAACAGGAAAAAAGGAAAAGGAAAACAAGGAAAATTACAAAGGAAGAAAAAATAAAATAAGGATGAAAACATTGAAAACTTAAAAAATAAAAATAAAAAGGGAGAATAAATAGAAGTGAGGAGAAACGATCAAAAGAAATCAAAAGAAAAAAAGAAAAATAAAAGGTAAAAATAAATTATAAAAGGAAAGGAAATAAAATAAGAAGGAAATACAAAGAAAAAGAAAATGAAAGAATGAATAGAAGGAAGAAAAATATGACAATAAAAATAATACAAAAGAAAAATAAAGGAAAGGAAAGATAAATAAGAAAATCTCCAAGGGTTTTGCATTTGGACTTTACATTCTTGTAATTTGCCAAAAAATCGCAAAAAGAGGTATCCAATGGTTTTGCATTTGAAGTTTGCATTTTGGGCAACTTGGCAAATGAGAGAGCAAACTTGGTATATATGCCAAGCCGCGCACGGCTTAGCAAAAGGCCGATCCCTCGCGTGTCTCGGTCCCCCGCGCGGCCCAGACTTTCTTCGTGCCATATATCACGATCGCGAGCAACACCATTGACGCCATCCGCTGCAGAACTCGTGAGAGGGACTCCATCGCGATAGAAAACTGCTGCCTCACGAAGAACTGGCCTCGCGAGAGGGACTCACTCGCGGCACCTGCAATAAGCGGTAGGGAGCACAAAGAACTGGCGGCGCGCGAGAAAGAAAGTCCCGGCCGGGTCCACTTTGGCTAATTGTTAATTCAATTATGCAAAACCCTTGGAGATGGCTTATTTTTGGACTTTGTATTTTGTTTTGGGAGTTTGCAAACAACAACAAATGTCAACTCAATTATGCAAAATCCTTGGAGATGCTCTAAGTGAAAAAGAAAAGAAAACGAAAAAAGAAACATAAGAAAGGGAAAAAAACTAACAGTGTACCGGAAGTTAACGGAAAAAGGAATTATAATAATAAGAATACAAAAAAAGAAGCTAACGTGTACCATCCAAAGCAACAAAAGGAATATATGTAAGAGTAATTAAGAAAACATGGAAACTGACGTGAGTGTGTCTGCGCTTTGCGGGCCGTCGCTGTCTCACTGGGCCGTTAGTCGTACGTTCGGTCGCCAAAGCGAGTGAGAATCACCGCGAAAACATCAGCGCAGGAATCTCCAAGAAAACTAAACTGCTCGCCTTCATGCTGGGGCTCACGCACCCGCATGAGCCCGCGGCAACTTGCTGCGTCATGCAGACAGACGCGTAAGCCCCTCCAGAAACGGGACAGGCCGTCACAAGTTGTCCCGTTTGCAACGCTAGGACTGAGGCCATCATGGATTCATGGTGGTGCCTTGTCTATGCAACAGAGACGGGGCCGAGGCCATGACCGTGTAAAAATAAATCTCAAATTCCTAACTGCTGCACTGCACCGTACACATACAACCGTTAAGTCATCTGGTAAGATCTCTAATGTCAACTCTTTACACAGATTTCACACAGTAGATACAAGGCTCCTTCAAATGTAGATAACATTCTACTGTACATAAGGCAAAAGAAATACCACATCTAAGTCCAAATCGAAGCATGTCAGGTCATGCTCCAGCAACGCTACTTTGGGGGCAATCTACAGAGAAATCCAACAAATTAGGTTTAAACACTAAAAATAACCAGGGATAGGTGTATCGTCATCCCACAATTCCTTGAATTCACTCATGAAGTCCATCTCTGCTGACTCCTCCAGCATCTTTTCTTGCATAGCCTGTCATACAAACAGCCAAAAACGGTAATCAGTGTTTCAGTACGGTATTCACCTTTCATTTTTTTGGATCAGAAATCAACAGGAAGGAAAATAGTTCATGGTCAAATATAGTTAAAAATTTCCAAGAATAAACCAGGGTACTGATCTGAGACCTGAGACTCCTGCATTTTTGACACGACAGTCAAAATCCTCTGGTACTGATCTCTTGCTTCCGGGTATTGAGCCATGGACTTCACTCTCGCAAGAGCTTTCTGGAGCCGTTCTTCAGTCTGTTTTCGTCCTTCTTGCAGAAAATCATAATCATCCCCAGAAGGCTTATCTTGGATTGAACTGCTACTTGTTCCACCACTACTGCTCTCAACTGAACCTTCTGTAGACCGAAACCCACGTAACCCAGCACCTCTACGCCTCCATCGCAATATAACTTTCTCCACGATCCCAACAGACCAAACTATTTTCCGATAATGCTTCCTCACTTGGTGACCTCGCACATGAGCCTATAAGCAATCAAACGAAAAAAAGTTAAAAAAAGCTCAGTCAAAGGATAATCTACAGCCTAGCAGGCAATAAAAAATATTGCGCACCATTCTCAAACAGGACAGACACAAAGTGCACACTACGTTAAGATAAATACACAGTGCAGTAATAAAGCATACTAAAGTAAGCACTGTCCCACTATGTTGCGATACTGACAATTAGCCACGAATAACCAACAATTAAGTTGAGTTAGCAGGTAGGCACCTCTGCATTAGGAAATTTCCATCAGTACTAAGTGGCAAACAGGCAACAAAGTTCCGGGTCTTTCAAACAAATGAGTGACAAACAGAAGAAATTTTCCATTTAAAGGATCCTGATATTTGACGATATTGCACATTATTCTCAAATAGCACAAGACACATTACATACCTGGATCTTCACAATCCGCTGCCTAATAAGAAGAAATTCCTTTCTCCCCTTCCATCCTCTGAACTTATTCTGTATGCGAGTTGCAGCAGAATGCAGAGGATCAAGCTGCCCTGACTTGGGTGGCTTGACAGAAAGAAGTGAGAGGGCACGCTCATCAGACATTCCACCTTTATCATCCTCATATTGAGCTGCTTGCTTTCTCTGGAAGGATTGCACCCTGAAAACTTGGTATATCTGCGCAGCAGCTTGAGCAGCATTTCGAACAGGACCTAATGAATCTCCACTTGGAGGCTGCAGTGAATCTCTCTCAGTAACATCTCCAATACCAGGTAGACCAGATATTTGAGACATATTAGCTTCCTTCAGATTGAGGGCCTGAAGATGACTGGTCAGAGAAGATTCAGCCAAGAAACCAGATATTCCTTTTTGACCATTAGCTGATGCGAGATCTGCTGGTGTACTTCCAGGGAAATCAGGAGTTGGGTCTGTCAAAGCTCCAGGAGCTGCTCCCAGTGCAATAAGCGCAACTACAGTCCGCTCTCTGCATCACAAGTTAAATCATTCCCAAATGATCATATGTAAAGCAGAAAGACAAATGTATAACATGTCACCTATTAACTTACCGGCCACAAAAGGCGGCCCAATGGAGTGCAGTCCACCCATGAACATCTCTGAAATTAATATTCACACCAGCAGCAAGTGTTGGCCTTATAGCCCAATCATATCCAAGGGCAGCTGCTAAGTGAAGCACGCCCTGCCCTTCATCATCCAACACACTGGGTCCCTTGCCACCCATACCAACTTTATTTAGAAGCCAGACATGCAACTTTTCCTTAATCAAGTTTTCAGCAAACTGATCATGCTGATCAGCAGTAGAAGGCTCATTATCAACAGCCAACTTTAGCAAGTTGGACCACTCATCATTGCTCGCCATCAGTGAACTTATCTTCTTGCTTAAGTCAATCATCTCCAGGCTTGGGTTAGATACAGTTGCCTGGTACTCATCCGGTCCAAGGGACAACAACTTGTCAAGGCGTATCTGGAAATAAACTTTGTTTGTTTCACCATGTGGACTAGGAGCATCCATGTATTGGGAGACAGTTGGTCGAAATTCAAACTCCCGCACTTCACTGCAGGCCAATCTGTTGGAGCAGGTAATATAAAAAGGTACTCGACCAGGTCTATGCTGGGGAGAATAACAGATGAGAGTACCATCTGCTAAAACCTTTGCTGGAACTTCAACTTCTCCAAACATACATGACCACTTGCATCCCTCATTGATTTGACTGTCATTCAGGATGCTACCAGCAACTAAAATCTGTATAGCATGCAAAGTATGTGCAAAAATAGTTAAAGTAGAAACATCAGAAAAGAGTCTTATCAAATGCGCTACTTCGAAGCTTAGAGAAAAATTATGAATGAACTTTTCACACTTACTGTACCATACCTTAGTCTTTGAACCCACATAGGTCCAGTTTGGAGCAAAATCGACTATACTAAACAGCTGGTCCTGCGAGAGCATCGGGGAAACAGTAAACTGATCCAGCGGCTCACGGCTTGATGCTTCGATGATATTATTTGCTTCTTCCGTGCTCCAGAACCCCCCAGAACTAGAGTGAATTTGAGAATCTTCCACTTCAGGAAGCTCTTTGCTCATCCATCTTGTAAAACTATCAGTTTTCTTAAAGCTGTCTTTTAGGATATCAGATAGATTAGATGACTGAGTCTTCAAAAATGGATAACCAATGGCTGCCTCCAGAGAACCATCATTTTGTTGTGGGAAGCTGTTCTCTGTTGCAGACAAATCACCAGTAGCACTAGAGAACTGAAATGCAAAAACTTCAGTTAAATGTCTAAAAAACTACTGAGAGAAAACAGTTAAGTACAGTATTGCTGCTTATGCATACTAATTCTCACTGTTCTTTATTGAACACAAAAAAAAAATCTCTCTATTAAGTACCTCTTAACAAAGCAATGTAATGCCATAATAATTATGTTCCAATGACCACTAGAATAAAAAACAGATAAAAATGTATGAATTAAAATTTATAATTGCTATGGCTTTATAAAAATTGGATATAATTAATTTAAGCCAACAATGCACAAGTTATAGCTGGTAAAGAGGATGTACAGTGTACAGTTAAAGTCCATCTTTAACCATAAGTAGAGAGATTAAAAGATACAAAAAAACCAAAAGCATTTGTGCATGCACGGATATATACAGTTTAATTCACAAATCGTTGATGATGGCAGGTTTTTTTTTCATTTCCACATTGAAGGAGGCAAACAATAAATATATCAGCTATAATATAAAAATGGAAACACATTTATATATTTTCCTTATATGAGCTTGTGACTAAGGATATCCTATCTACCACGGTTTATTGAATCAGATACTAAGAACTTCATAAGTATCAGTGTACGGAATGATGGACCACATACCTGCAAATATGACTCTCCATGAGTTCCTGCGGCACCAATATCTTTGAGACTGAGGCCATCAGAATATACTTCATCAAATGTTAAGTAATCAACTCCCAGGCCTTCCGTGGTAGCACTTTGATCAGGAGGAACAGGAAACTGGAGATGAGGCATTTGAACAGGCTCATCCAGTTCTATCACAGAATTCCATGATGGAAGATCAGTTTGATTTGCACGGCCATTCGTTCCAAGCATGGCACTTGATCCATTAAGAATGAGAGGAGAATTATGTTGGTTAACAGGATAGAAGCTTGTATTTTGTGTGGCATGCAGCCCCTGGTAATTACCTGCAGTTTCGTGGCAAAGAAAGGGATTAGAATCACTACAATAAGGTTGAAAGAACATAAAAGCAAGTTGTAGTGGTGATTACCTACGGACGAAGCAGGTGTGTAAGAGCTGAAGACAGAAGAATTTGTCACGGGTCCAGTTCCATTTTCATGCTGCTGCATCCAAGTGAAAGAGTTGTATCCGGCTCCTGAATAAATATCTGCTGCACCGAATTTTGCTTTAGATATTCTGTGCATAATTGGAGTATGTATCAGTGAAACTATTTTAGCCACATGGTACTTTATTTGCCATTACATAAGACCAAAAGCCAAAAATTCAAACCTGATTCTGCCTCTTCATATTCTGAGGCCTGTCCACTAAGTGAGCTCTCTCCCTCCATAGTCTGTGAAGGTAATTGACTTACAGGACTATCCACAGCAGTTCCTTGAATAATGTTGTTATTTCCTCTAGCACGTGACGACTTGCCACCCTGAAAGTGATTCACATCATCAGAAGGAAAAAAAGGGGTATTGTATGCAACTTCTTGCAAGAGCAAAATAGGTGATGCAAAACTTCTATTCCAACAGAACCTGCTACAATCCTTTTTCTTCAACATTTAAAACAAGAAACAGGACTTAAACCAAACTTGAGTGTGTGTGTGTGTATATATATATATATACATATATATATATGAAAGCAAACCAGTGCTGAAATAAAATCTGTATCAACTTGTGTTTCAGTGTTTCACTATCAAGTTAAACTAGCTTATAACATTGACCTCCATGGAATTGCTAGAAACATAGGGGATTCTTGTTTATCTAATTATAAGAGTTGAACAGTTTGTAGTGCCACTATCTGCAGCAGACTTATCATATTTTTGAAAACCAGCACTGACTTCTTTTTCTAAATTGCCACTTTTAAAAAGGTCAAGAATATTGAATTGGTGTCACTCAAAGCCTTAAATGTTTATTCTCTGGGATGCAAAATCAGTAATGCAGTAAAACAGAGATTTCACAAAGCCAAAACCTATAACATCCATTATCCATGTGACAATAATGAACAAAAGACATTGATTTTGTGAGTTATGTAAGCAAACACATATAGTTCAGTTAGTATGTGATCACTCTGTTCATCAGAACTACGAAGACTCTGTTCATCAGAAGTAATAAATTTACAAGACCCATAGGATCTTTTAATATAGACTTAAAGAGATCTTTAGAATATGGTACGTTTTTATGTGTATATTTGCTCATGTAGCTAACAGTGTAAAAGTAAAGATCAGTGCTTTTGTCATTTAACAGCGGCGCAGCGCAACAGGAAAAAAAGAATATGTGTCAAAAATATGCTAGCAAGGCACTTCGCTCTACATACTAGGCACTGAAATAAAGAAATCTTTGCAGAAAGAGAGCCTTGCTAAGTGCAACAAAAAAGAGTGCACTAATCAGTGTTACCTTTGTCTCAAGATAATGCACAAGTACAATGTGCATATAGTCCCTGCAAAGTAAAAGAGAAAGGTTGCTCAGATTTGGGTTCAATTTCGTCAACATAAACGCCTATAACACCACATTTGAATTTGGTGCGCATATGAGATTGGTGTAGGCACAGCAATCAACTTACTCTTCCAACATCCAGTAAGTCCTCCTTTGGAAGTTTATATTCTCTTCCCCATGGGCATAGTAACAGTGAAGAACATCAATACTTCCAGACTGCCATTATGAACAATATTCAGTTTAATTCTCAGGTTACCATTTGAAAAAATAATGGTTGACCAGCATTGAAATGGACCATTAGAGAGAAGATATTGATAAGCAAAATTACTTACCTTCAACCGTTCATGGGCTTCCTTAACAGTCTTCTGATCATTTTTCTTCCTCCAGTTATGACCATCCTTCCTGAAGTATCTCAATACTTTCCGATCAAATAAAAAAAGTGAGCCACCTAGGCATGCCATGAAAAAATATTAGTGATCATGATCAACACTAAGTTGCACATTATAGTGATACCATTGCAGCTCTCTATCAACTTTATGATGATTTGGTTGGAATATTACTGAAGTAACAGCGACATCCTTGCACTAGTATATGGATGTAAACAGAGGACTTAAGAGAAGTTCAAGTATTTTGACAAGGTCAAAAGGGATGTCAAATTTTCTGACACAAGAATTGTTCAGTGCCAGAAACCTGCAAGCGGCAAAGGTTTATCGTAGAAACCATTGCAACCCTAGTTTAACACATCACATGTTAAGGGGTGTTTGGTTGGGGGTGTTAAAGTTTAACAGGCACTCTAGCATTTTCGTTTTATTTGATAATTAATGTCCAATCATGGACTAACTAGGCTTAAAAGATTCATCTCGCAAATTACTCTCTAGCTGTGTTTTTAGTTTTGTAAATAGTCTATATTTAATACTTCATGCATGTGTACAAACATTTGATGTGACAGGAGTTAAACTTTACCGGAGGAAACCAAACGGGGCCTAAGTTCCTTTACAGCAGATAACAAGACTTCATAAACACAGACTCACTCCATAAAACTGGCAATAACAAACTAGAAACACTGAAAAGTTAGGTAGAGCTCAGAAGGTAAAATTAGTATTGAATTGCTTAGGGAAATCTAAAATTCTACAAATTTGCATGCAATCTGAATTGAGGCAGTTACAGACAGCTGGGCTTTCAGAAGACTTGGTAATTACCAAACTAATTACTTCTATGCTAAAACACCCATAAGCTGCATCAATATTCGCCATAGAAGACGGATGTCATACTTGGTGGTCTGTTTGGTGGTTCTGGAGCAATACGGAAGTTCCTGTAGTTTTTCAGTATTTCACATATTTCAGCAGGGCGTAACCATCGGTGTTGAGCTTCCTTCAGTATCTGCTCGATCTCTGTTCATATATCATGAAATAAAGTCAAGAAGAGCAGTGTAGCTGTGACCAGCAGTCTTCCATATGAACAAACATCGATAAAATGTGGAATGCAATTGTTTCAAAACAGAGCTGTAACCGGGGGGGGGGGGGGGGGGG